>NC_077230.1:47832541-47917541 GCF_027887165.1 Monodelphis domestica | reverse complement strand
TCACGTTTATATAAAGTTTACTATGTACCAACCACAATGCTAAACCCTTTAAATTTTTATCTCATTTAATTCTCATAACAACCATGGAAGATATTATTATCCCTATTTTACAGCTGAGGAAATAGAGGCAAGCAGAAGGAAAGTGACTTGCCCAGGTCCACACAGCTAGGAAGTGTTTAAAATCAGATTTGAAGTCTTCCTGATTCCAGGTTCAGTACTGTAGTTATTACAATCTCAGTTCCTTAGCTGAAACCTAAACTGCTATGCTACCCATAGTAGTTACTGAGAGCCCACTAAGAAAATCTGCACATCCTCCATCCATTCTGTGCAAATCACCTTCGAGAGCCAAATTTCCACTTGAGGACATTGACTGGTGAAAAACACCCCCAGCATCCTCCTTTTCTCATTTTAAGTTGAACAAAGTGATCCCATAGGATGAGCTGGCCTAAATGGATTTTGGTATAAATTGTCAATATCACTACATTATCGTTCCTTTCCAACTAATCTGTGTTCCAAATTTTCTTCCTCTTGAGGTCACCAACTCCTTTCCAGTCACCCAGGTTTTAACAATGTTGGTATTATCTACTCTTCACTATAATTCGTCTGTCATCTATATATCCCATCATTTGCCCAATCTGGTTTCTACCTCCATTCATATTTTGCCTCTTCTCCTTTCACATTCATTTTTACCTAGACTATCACATCAGCTTCCTGATCATCATCCATGCCTTAAGCTCTCCCTTTTCCAATCCATCTTCCAAATAGCTTTCAAAATAATTTTACTAAAGAGCAGCTCTGACCATGTCACTTCCCTACTTAATAAAATCCATTAGCACTCTATTATCTCCAGGATCAAATATGATTGATTTCACCTTTATCGTATCCTTTAATTGTTCATTTGTGTCACTTTCATCATACATGATTATTAGTGATTTATGTATAAGTAAATAGACATATTAAAGGTAAATGTTCAAGGTTTGTTTTTTAACAAGTTGGAGATAGTAAGTCTAGATTTATGGGCTTGATGGCAGAAATAACTGGCTTTAAGGACAATTCTGGGGGATAGTGAGAAAGAATGCTATCCACCACCAGAGAAATAACTGCTGGAGTTAGAATGCAGATAAAAGCATATGATTTTTCACTTTTTATTTGGCTTTATATTTTGGGGTTTGGAAAGATTACTCACTTACAAAAATAAACAATATGAAAATATGTTTTGCATGATAATACACATATAACTGAGATAGAATTGTCTGCCAGCAGCATTGGGAGGAGGAAGAGAAGAAAGAGAGAGAGAGAAGCTCAATCATATAACTTAGGAAAAATTGTGTGGAAATTTGTTATAACATGTAACTAGTAAAAAAATAGAAATAAAAAATAGAAATAACTGGTTTTAAACCCCACCTTTAATTCTTTCCTAGCTATATGCCCCCAATTGAGTCATTTAACCCCTTGGAATCTGATTTTCTCATTAACAAAATAGCCATAATAATACTTGTGGTGGTCACTCCTCATAGTACAGTTTTAAGAATCAAACTACAACTTTATTAGCTTTCAAGAATTATATAAATATCAGTTATTATTATCATTATAATTCATTTCACTCTACTTGGGTCATGTGTAATAAATTTATTACTATCAATATACACTATTTTTGAATACCTACTATCTATAAGCCTTGATATGTGATCACTTTATATACCTTCAAGATATTCTCTCTGATACCACCTATAAGGACCAACACTGCACAAAAATATGAAGACTTAGTGCTCCCCAATTCCCCTTCTACTTCCTAATTCCCCTACAACCCTATGTTCAGGTACCCTTCTCATTTACCTTTCCCATTGGATTCTTCCTAAACTAATTATCATTATTTGAATATCAGTCTTTGCTAAGTTGTCAGTTTATAATGAATAAAAGTTATCAAAAGTTGTGGCATTTTAAACAGGGAAACATGAACAGAAATATACATATATGTTTATATACATATAAAATTCCATGCCTCAAAATCACTTTCCTACCTTTCTGGACCCATCTATAAAGCCAGGCTATGAACCTCACAAAACAGGTCAATAAAACCAAGATTTAGGTTTGGTTATCTAAACGTCCTATTTTTACTAACCATTGATTTATATTGCAAAATGGAAGAAATTTGGGATTGAGAAATTGGAAAACCAATAAGTCTAGCACTATTCATTGTTTAATTATGGGGGATGTCAGGGGGCACAGGATTGCTTGGTTTATATTCTAGGCTTTTTTTAAATTTTCTAGAGATTAAATAAGATGTTATATGGCATATTCATCATAAACTAGAGGAATTTCTCTGACATAGGAACTCAAGTAGGATGTCATTAGCTAGTTCAAAACATCTTGCTTTTCCTTTTACATCATTTGGTATTTGGATCAGTCAATCTTCTGTGGACGTGTAAAGGCATTTAGTTAAGATTCCTTCTGAAATAAGAGAGGTGGACTTGAAAGTTTTTTACAAGCACGGGTTTCACATTTTTCTAAAAGAGCTAGAAATAGACTGTGAGATTTCAGTTAAAAGCATGGTGGTAGCTACTCCTCCCTTAATTTAAAATGAGCCCAGGATTTCAGCTGAACCTGAAGCTTGAGGTAGCAGGATGATGTCCAGTAAAGTAAAGAGCAGTGTTCAGTGTCCAACAAACGTGTCCAATGGGGCAGTGTCCAACAGAGCAGCATGTAGTGGAAAGCACCATCCAGTGATGGACCAGCAGAGAGACCAGCTAGATTTTGTCCTCTGAGACTGCTAGAAGATATCAACAGTAAAAGACTTATATAGCTTGAAAAAAATAACTTTCCCCTCCACATGTGTCCCCTAGCTACATTTATTTCCAAAATGTACATCCTTCCATATATGTATCATGACTTCATATAATCCCCAGGTCTCTTCACACATATGATAGAGCTACATGTATGCCCAGGATGAGCATTTCCCAATAAATATGCCTAGGTCACACATGCTTCTTCTATGTGCACCTAATATATGTGCCATAGCCACATCCATTCTTGTTTGTGCACCTTCCCACTTGCATTTCCAAAATGTGTTCATTCTTCCCATTGTTGTTCATATTTGTAAGTGATACATCCCAGATTGATGAAGGAAATGTTTTATTTTCTATTTCCTTATGGTGTTATTTAATTGGTACATCATCCCATTTATGACATGCCTTTACTTTGAATATATTGGGTCCTTGAGCTAACCATTAGAGTACCCACACTGGTAGACTCATGACCTTAAACCTAGGGTAGATATTCTCTGCCTTGCAAGTTGAATACACTAAGGGCTACAACAACAGCAACAATAACCAATATTTATTTAGTGGTTTTTAAAATGCCTTACCAAGATTATATCATTTGATCCTTACAACCCTATTAGGTTCATAGTAATAGAATTATTATCCCCATTTTATTGATCAGAAAACAGGATCAGAATAGTTAGCTGATACAAATTCAAAAAAATTATTAACTCCTAACATGTGCAGAGCAATTTGACAAACACCAAGAGTTTCAAGGTAAAATATAGATTTTCCACAGAGACTACCTGAATCAAATTAAACAGATGATTTTTAATGAAATATTTTAAAGCTCTGGAGGAAAGATTTGGAAGAGAATAAATAGCTTAGAGAAAATGTTATCCAAGCAAGACTCCTTGAATATTAGAATGGAACAAAAATCAATGATTACATGATACAGGGAAGAACTATTAGAATAAAATTATAAGGTTGAAAAAATTTAAGGTATTTGAGATTTTTAAAAATGGGCCTGGAAAAGAGATCAAAGAGAGATACATTTAAATCATTAGATCCCTGAAATCCATGATATAAATAATCTTAGATGCTGTATTATAATTATAAGTGAAAATTAGTCATCTATTAGAAAAAGAGAGTGAAGTAAGAATAGAAGAAAAAAAAACCTTGCTGATCATCTCCAGAATGAAAACCAAAAGGAAAACTCCATGAATGGTATGGCCAAAAATAGAGTTTCTACATCAAAGAAAAAAAAATATGACAAACATCCAGAAAAGTAGGGTTCAAGTTCCAAGAGACCACTGTCAAAATCACATAAGACTTGTTAGCCTTTACAAAAACAGAGTTCTTAGAATTAAACATTCCAAAAGATATAGTTTACCACCAAGAATAACATCCTCCAAAATAGAGCATAATTCTAAAGGAGTAAAAGTGGATATTTAATGCAATAAAAGACTATCAAGAAATTCCAATGAAAAGATTAGACACCTTGAAAAGCAAACAGAAGAGATAAAATAAATCTAGAAAGGACATTTTATTTGAGCATTTAGGAAAGACTTCTCAATGACAAAGTGCTAACATTCTAGAAGAATGAAGAAGGAATAAGTGTTCTTTCAGAATCTTAAGGTCTTAAAAAGACTTTTGAGGACACTGAAGAAGAAAAACTGTGCATATGTGGTCAATTGGCCTAGATCTGAGAGTTTCAAAAAGTTTTAAGCCTGAGATGAGAAAGTAGGATTTAAATACAAACAGAACTTTCTGAGTCCAAGGCAAGACTTTTATCTTCTACTCTATACTTCCTCTGAAAGTGAGAAAAGTTAACAAGAATTGAAAATTGAGATGGCCTAGATGAGGTCATGTACCATGAAATTTTAATGAATAAAATTAACTAAGTGCCAGATTCAGACCAAGGTTTTTGTTTATTTTTTTTCTTTCTTTCTGAAGTCTTTAATTCTATGCCACAACTAGCTCGAAGACTTGGAAAATTTCTCACCCTATCCCCAATCCCCAAAATGATTCTCTATGTGGAATTTTAGTATTGAAATAAACTAGGAGAGGCAACTAAGGGACTCAATGAATAGAGCACACTGGGCTTAGAGTCAGGAAGACTTGAATTTAAATGTGACCCTGGACAAGTCATTTAACCTCTCTTTGCTTTAAAGGAAATGGCAAACTACTCTGGTATCTTTACTAAGGAATATCATTGTATGGTATTGGTGTGTTATGGTCCATGGATTATGAAGATTATGTCAGACACAACTGAACAACTGACTAGCAACACTGAGGGAGATATTTTGGGGCAGAGAACTTTTGTGGTCCTCTCTCAAATGATGCCATATAGATAACTTCCAGCCCAACTTGGTGATGTCCATCCCATGATCAATGAAAAAATAAAAATCAGTTACCTTCCTCCAATCTATTGATCTCAATAGACTCAACCTATAATGTTAGTGAAAAGATAAATTTCATTGCCTGCAGCTTTTCATCTCCACCCCAAGGAATTTCTTTCCCTAAATCTTGTATTTTTTTTATAGCATCACCATACACTCACTCATTTGGGCTAGACATCTCAGTGTCATCTTTGACTCTTTCCTCTCCCTACATTCCACAGAAAATTAGTTAGCAATTTCTATCAATTCTGGCACTAAAAAATCTCTCTCAACCAGTTCCTTCTGCCTACTCCCATTGCAATCAGTCACCTAGTTCAAGCCTTCAAGTATCTTCTTGCCAAGCCTATTAAAACAGCCTCCTAATGACATCTCTTTTTCAGTCTTTCACAAAGTTATCAAGGTAAAATTCTTTTTTTTTTCATGTTTCTTTCCCTGCTGTTAATGGAATAATAGAGAGACCTTCTCTTGTGCAGATTCTGGTGGATGCTCCACAGAGACCATTCCCAGTCTAAGAATATTCCCACTGAACAGTATGAATATGATTAAAGGGAAAGAGAGAATGTGAAACTGAAAATTAAAATAAAATTCATCTTCTTAATATAAATTTTTATTTATATTTATATAAGTTTTCCAAAAATGTTCAATACAGGCTATCCACTTGTATTTAATAAAATGGTAAATGAGAATAGTTGGACGTCAATTAAAATGGTATTCTTGCTCATTGTACTTGTTTATTGGCTATTTTCCATTATTGACTAGTAACTAAAACATAGGAGACAGAGTAGGGTATAATTTGGAGAACCAGAAGATTTGTGTTCAGCTTTCAGATATTCTATTAATGTCATAGAATAGAGTCAGTAGGCACCTTTGAGGTTATCAGGTATGTCAAAAACCCTTCATTTTTACAGTAAGGAACTTAAGACCCAGAGAAGCCAAATGATTTACCCAAGGTTAAACTAGTAGGAAATGGCAAAGCTGGGATTAGAACTCAGACCCTATGACTTTAAGTTCAATACTTCTTCCCACTCTACCAAATAGTAGTTAGTTGCATGACTATGTACAAGTCATTCCTCTCTTTAGCCTTCAGTTTCTTCATATGTGAAATCAACTAGATCATCTCTAAACTATTTTTCCCTCCAGTAATGCTTTGTTTTTCCCCAACAACATGTAAAAATAATTTGGGACATTCATTTTCTAACACTACAAATTTCAACTTCTCTCCTTCTCTCCCACCCTTCCCCATCCCTGAAAAAGTAAGCAATTTGATATTGGTTATATGGTTATACATGCGCTACCATACAAAACATTTCCACATTTATGATATTGTGGAAGAAGACATTATATATATATATGTGTGTGTGTGTGTGTGTGTGTGTATAACCACAGAAAAGAAAGTGAAAAGTCATATGCTTCAGACACCATCAATTCTTTCTCTGTTATTGAGTCATTCACAGTTGTTCATCATACAGTATTGCGTTATTATAAACAATGTTCTCCTGTTCTGCTCACTTCACTCAGCATCAGTTTAAGCAAGCCTTTCCAGGTTTTTCTGTAATCCTCCTAGTCCATTTATTATAGCACAACAGTATTCCAACATACTCATATACCATAATTTGTTCAGCCATCTCCCAATTAATGGACATCTCCTCAAGTTCCAATTCTTTGCTACCACAACAGGAGCTGCTATAAATGTTTTTATACAAATAAGTCCTTTTTTTCCTTTTTTTTATCTCTCTGGGATACAGATCTAGCAGTGCTATTGCTGGAACAAAGGGTATGCACAATTTTATACCCTTTGAGGTTTGATTCCAAATTACTCTCCAGAATGATCTGTTCAGCTAATAACTCCATCAACAGTGTGCTAGTGTCCCAATTTTCTCATATTCCCTCCAATATATACCATTTTCCTTTTCTATCATATTAACCAATCTGAATTCCTGTACACACACACCTCAGTTCAAAACAATATTTTCCTCTTCCAATTTCTCTAAGCACTTAGCTTATACTTCTCAGTTTACTTACCACATATTTCTTTGTATCATACATATCTTTCACTTTCCATTAGAGATGTTACTTAAAGATGGTATGTAATTTTCCATCTTCATATCCTGAGCACCCAGAAGAGTATCTTGTACATGCTATACATTTAATAAAAGTTTGTGAAATTAAATTATGTAGATGATAAAGCTGTTTATTTATCAAAAGTAAAAAGTATCCCAGAGTAGACATGAGAACTTCCTTCCATTAATACCCAAGTATCAATTTTTTTAAAGGACAGTGAAAAAAGTAGTCATCTAATACATTCCCCATCTCTAATACCCTACCTACCACATTGTGAAATGAGGAGAAAACAAAGTTCTTTTTTAATTTTTTTGCTATGTTAAAATATCTAATTAACTCCCTCCTTTGCAATCTTTCTCCCCTTCTCCCATTAAAGAAAACATCATTTGAGAAAAAGATGTGTGTGTATATATAAAGCTATGTCTTACTTATTTCTATTCATCACTTTTTTCCCTGGAAGTAGATATACACAAGTCATTAGTCAAATAATATTTCTGTTTTATATATAATGTTTTCTTGTTTCTGCTCATTTCACTCTTCATAATTTCATTTAGATCTTTCCATGTTTTTCCCAAAATTAACTTGCTCATCATTTCTTATGGTGCAGTAGTGCATTATCAAAATCATATGCCCTAATTTGTTTAGCTCTTTCCAAATTAATGGGCATCCCTTTAATTTCCATCTCTTTGCCAACACAGAGTTTATATAAAATTTTAGAATATATAGGTTATTTTCCTTTTACCTTGATAACCTTAGGAAATAAAACTAATAATGATATTGCTAGGATAAAAGGTATACACATTTTTAAAAAATGTTTGAGCATAATTCTAAGATTGCTCTCCAAAATGGTTGGATCAGTTCATAGTTCTACCAAGAGTATATTAGTGTACCCATTTTCCCACATTCCCTCAAATATTTGTCATTGTCCCCATTTATCATTTTAGCCAGTATGATAGGTGTGAGATATCTTGGAATTGTTTTGATTCACATTTATCTAATTAATAATGATTTTTAAGAATTTTTTCATATACCCATATATAACTTTGATTTCTTTACCTACAAACTATCTGTTCATATCTTTTTGACCATTTAGCAGTTGAATGATGATTCATATTCATATATGTTTGATAAAGTTCTCTATGTATTTTAGATATAAGATGTCTATCTAAAAAGCTATCTATAAAATTTTCCCAACTTATTATTTTTCTTCTAATCTTGGCTACATTACTTTTATTTGCAAAAATAAACTTTAATGTATTCAAAATTATCCATTTTACAACTCTATGCTTTCTCTCTCTTATTTTGTATCTATATCTTATCTTGTCCATAAATCTGATAGGAAATAGGTTTCCTATTCTATTTTGCTTGAGATATCTCCCTTTATGAAATTCCCCAGTTTGGGAAATCCAATCAATATTGTAGCAAGTTATGATTTTTTTGTCTTTTATGCCATCATCATCTCCCATAAAAATCAAAATTCAGCCACTGCTGAAAAAAACATATACCTTACAATAACAAAGAATAGTTGAATATATCAACCATCATAATGAAAATATATATGACATTACACATATTTGTAGTCCCCTACTCTCTACAAAAAAAGAGGGAAGTACATCTCATCATCTGTTCTCCATCTTGACTTTTAAAAGAACTAGTGTGCCATCTAATAAGAATTTTCAGCTCCAAACTGATTAGATTATTTGACTGGAGTTTTTTTTTTAAATGTTGACTTGGATGACTGTGGTGTTTAGTAAAACTGTTCTTTTTCAAATTATTTAAAACAAATTAATGCTTATAATTCTTCTGGGTCTGCCCACAGGTGACATGACTATTAAGACATTATCCGCTGAACCGAATGAGTAAATTACATTTAAATACCAACATTATAGGTCTATTTCTTCTGAAATCTTCCTCCCCCAGATTTCCCCACCCTCATTCCTCCCTCTTCTAATACAAGAAGGTCACTCATTCTCCCTCTAGCTAAGCACACAGCTCTACGTTTTTGTTTTTTTTTTTTTTGGAAGATCATACTGTTAGTCATTGCTTAGGAAGTGTTAGTCATTTTCTCCTACCTTAGAGAAAAGAAAAAAAAAACTAAGCCTGCTTTCCAAACTCCATTAGCTGCCCTAACAAGAGCTAAAAGCAGCTTTTCCCCACCTGTATGTGTACAAAACTTTCAGCCAGGTGGATTGCTGTATGTATATGACAACCAGGCTACGCTCAGAGGAGCCTGGAGAGGAGACAGGAACCCTAAAAGCATCTCACTATTGTACCTCTGTTGAGTCTAATCCCTAATCAGGAAGAAATTTTCTCTCCCCTGAACAATTTTCTCAGTGGTTAAGCTACCTTTCTCAAAATTAAATAAGAGTTATGAAGAAAACCAAGTGGTATAGGGAGACACAAGGGATGTATATTTTGACTCCATAGAAGCAGCTTTTCTTTGGGAAAGGAAAAAAAAACCTCCTCACCTGCCCCCAACCTTCATTCTATGCCCCCCAAACAATATGATTGTTTCGGGGATATAATTTTATATTTCAATTTCTTCCCAAATCATGGGGGCAAAAATTGCAAAACTGAAGCCTGAAAACAGAAAGTCATGCAGTGCTCTGTATGCTTTGGAGGGAGGGGAGAGACAATGAACAGAAAGGAAGCCGAGTAACATTGTACTAACTCTGGGTCTCAGCCAAGCCACCCTGCTTGCTTCTGCTCATGGAGCCTCAGGGAGTTTGTTTTGCAAGCTTTTGTGACCATAAAAAAAAAAGATGAAGAAGAAGAAAAGGGAAAAAAGCTTCCTTAAAATGATCTCCTTATTTAATTATATTCAGGCAATCTCTATGTTATACACATATCAAGGATTATATCTAATTGTTTTTTAAAAAACCATAACCAATAAGCAATTTTCATTAAGTAATTATTATATTCTCTAGAGATCAAATAGGTTCAATACTTATGGTAAAAATCTGAGAGAGGTTTTCTTTTTTTTTTTTTTTTTGAGTTTTCAATATTGAAATCAAGTCCCTTGTCCCTACTGTGCACCATTTGGAAGTAAAAGAGATGATATGCTGTCAAATATATTATTGATCATTTTTGTTGGAACATCAGAAGTAAGTCATGTGGAGCTCTACATTTCATTAGACATTGACAGGGCAGGCAAGGGCCATGCAGAAACCAATGGAGCTAACAGCAAGCAGATGCATTATAAAATGGCATCTTTCCATCTTCAGAACCTCCTGAAGGCTAGAGAAATTATCTTCAGGAAAGCTGTTCTCTCCTAGAAAAATTGAAGTGAAGACATTTTGCTTTGCTGACTCCCTAACTATTTCTTTTTCATGAAGGAGTTTTCTGCATGAGGAACTAGCAGCCATCACCACCACACTACTCTAAGTATTATTGTAATTGAATAAGGGATTATATAAGGATTTTTTCAAAGTTCTGTAACCTAAAGACATTGTATTGTATTACCAACAACCTCCAATTTAATCATCCTTAAAAATAACAATGTTAAAATTTCATATTAGAGGGCACAGGGTCTAGACCTACAATTTATTAATTTGGGGAGTTCCCTGGATGTAAATTCCCCCTAGCAACAAAAATCAGCAATTCGTTTATAACTCATTTAATATATAATATTTAATATAATTCATTTATAATATTCTTGGAAGTTTTCTTGAAGCATTAAGAAATTCAGTCCTTTGTACCTGGTCACAGAGCTTGTATAATGTGTGAGAGTCAGGGTTTGGAACACTGGTCTTCCTGACTCTGAAGACTGTTTTTTGTCTACTAAGCCATACTAAGCCATAAAGTATTATTGTTTTTGAATTATGATAATTCAGTTTGTCCCCACCGGCAGGATCAAGTGAGGTCTTTTAAAACATGACTATCTATTCAATGAACCTAGAAAAAGGGCAAAGTTTATATTTACATGACTAATGCAATAATTGGAAAGTGCATAATGGAAACCTTGAGTGTGACAAACTAGGGAGAAACAATATAATATCCTAATTAGTCGAATTTAGCCACCATATTGTCACTGGCTCCACATCAGACTGCAGGTTTGACCCTATGAATAGCACAACTTATTATTAATGGAGTAATACCATAGTATTAACTGATTAATTGACTCCATAACCAAAGGAAACCTTTCGTTCTATTCCTAAGCAAGTATAATAGGCTTCAACACCACAAATGCCAACACCAAAAAAATGCAACATTGATTTCCTTTCAGATAATAAAGTATACTGAAGAATCTTGAGAACATCTAGAAAAGAAATTAATTGTATGTAGTACCATGGAGTAGCCAGTATAAGCCATTTTGTGGCAATAATTTTTAATCCTTGTTAAGCCAAAGTATACAAAAATGTTTGTGTGAAATTATTGGTGAAAAGGGTGTCTTCCTGATTATATAAATCTCCATCTTCATTTCATCTCTAAGAATAAATAACTATTAATGATAATCATCTTGTAATCATCATCATTATTTGAAAGTTAATGGAAAATGCTATCTCTATATTATTAAGGAATTTCCCAATATACCTATATCATCAGCAAGTTGTAAACTAAAACAAAACTTCCATTAAAAAAAATAAAGGGTATTGATCTTCATGTAAATCTCTTAAAAAACTAAAAATATTTCAGAGTTATTGGGATACTGAAATTACATAATTTCAACACTTCTAGTTTTGACCTTTGTGGTTAATTATAATTTTAAAATTACTATTATTACTATTAATAACATTTATTTCACACTTCAACATTTACGTTTTACTTTGCTCTTGAAGAGGTGCCTGGGAGATATATTGGTCCAGAGATAGAAGATGCAGGTAGTAGGGAAATCAAGTAAAACAATTTCCTGTCTATGCCTCCAAATCTGCAGTAAGTATGAACACCAAAAAAGTTAGCAAATGTTGCCTTATTTAATCCTCACCATAATCCTCTGAGGCAGATACCCTCATTATCCAAAGTCTTTGCCTGAGACCCTGAGCAAGTCACTTAACCTCTCCCAGCCTCAGTTTTCTCATTTGTAAAATACAGGCAATAATAGCCTCTACCTCAAAAGAGTTGATGTAGGTATCAAATGGGATAACAGATGTAAAGAGCTGAGATCCTTACAGTGCTTCACAAAAGGTCATCATCATCAATATTATTTATCTGTTTGTTTATTTATTTGTTTGTTTGTTTGATTATTTATTTATTAGCTCAGAGACTCAGAGAAATAATTTGTCAGTCACATGGTTTAGTAATAATCCTCTGAGGCAAAACTGAAACTGAGGCATTTCTGACCCCAGGTGCAGCACTAACCACTGAACCTTGCTGCCTCTCTAAATAGCTAAATACCTGCTCTGTGCATATTTTCATAACAATTCTCCTATCTCTTCCAAACATCAAGTATGAAAACATAAACCTATGCACAGCGAAATGTGCATGGAAAGCAGTGCACTGTTATAGCCCTGCTGAATCTAATCCTTCATCAAGAAGGAATTTCCTCTTCTGGGCACAGTTTTTTCTCAGTTAACTACTGAGAACCTCATTCAAAATTAAATAAGAGTTGCAAAGAAACATGAGATATCAGGAGGGAAATAGTCTAAGTTCTTGGAGCAAAGAACACCATGGGGTAGGCAGGGAAGCAGAGAGGGGAGAATGGGATTTTTCATCTTTGAATGCCAGAGCTGAAAAGTTAATCACAGGATGAGACATAAAGAGAAGGGAATGTTCTGTTCCTACTGCTTCAAGAGGACAGAGTGAGAAATGGGTTCCTCATTCCTCAGAAAGAAGAGAAGAGGGAAATGAGCTGGTAGGCAGGCAAAGAGGGAGAGAGAGAGAGAGAGAGAGAGAGAGAGAGAGAGAGAGAGAGAGAGAGAGAGAGAGAGAGAGAGAGAGAGAGAGAGAGAGAGAGAGAGAGAGAGAGAGAGAGAGAGTTTGTCTCTGGGTTTTCTCTGAGTGGCAGAAGCTAGAGAAAGGGTCGGAAAAATGGCAGGTAGTCAGTAACTTCCCTGCTTCCTAGAGGCAACTAACTGCTTCAGTTGCTCTATTTCCCAAAAGAATATGCATTTCTCTTTCTAGATTTATACAAAGACGCACTCAGGAAGATCTTTCCATGTCTGCCAGAAAGGCTCGATGAAACCTTGAAAATTGGCACCAAATGGGTTTCTACTGATCAAATTAGCCCCTTTGTGGAGATCTAAGGCTGTCTTTAGTCACTGAGCTCAAACCCAGTTCAGACTTCATAATAACAATTCACTGCAATGCGAGGCTTTCTCAGGAGGATATCTGGATCCCATGGCCATCAGTGCTTTTCTTTCCAGTTTCTTTTCCCCCACTTTTCTTATATAGTCTATATTAACTCATATTATGTCTCCACTTAGAGGACTAGCACTTACTTAAAATATTCATCTGTTACCACTAGCGATTAAAACAAAACAAAATCAAGTGAGGTAGTCCTGCTGAGATAGAAGTGCTCCAGTTCTGTACTTGGCAGTAGGGTGAAGAGGGGGAAAAGTTGAGGATGGGGATCCAGGTTTTGATCTTTGGACTAGGTGGGTAAACAATAAAACAAATGAATATAAAACAAATATGCTAGTGCTGTCCCCAAATACCTGGGTTTGCTTTGTTCCTGTGTTGACAAGATGACTTTGAGGGCACTGATGAGCTTTTTTAAAAGCATATGTATGTGGTGGGGTAACATTTTCTTTGGGCACATTCTGCCTTTTTATTTTGGGGGGTGGTATTAAATCTTTTTGGCATTCCTGAAAGAGAAGGATTAAAGTCTAGTTCATTATCTCTTTAGTACAGAAGTCTGGGAAACGAAGAGGCTAGACTGGGGAAACGAAATCCAGCAAGCTTTCTTTTTTTGTTTTTCAAGATGCCCTAACAATAATGCAGCAGGGTGAAAAGATCAGGAACACTTTATACACATTGTGCTAATTACTGCAAGTACTTAAAGTTGTAATTAGCTTATTATACTGCAGAGAACCTAACATGGCATGTCTTTCAAAAGAATTTCTCTCCAGATCATTAGTGGGAAAGCTAACAACATCTGCTTCAAATAAAATCAACCAATTAGCACAGGCAACTTCACATAGTTTGCAATCAGAGAATTATATTGTGCCAAGTGCTAATTTCAATGTGAATGCTATCTCCTTCTCATATCCCACGCTTATCTGCCAGCACAGCTGGTGTTTAACACCACTGACTTCAGCCCAAGTCTCCAAAAACTTATGTTAATTTGAAATAACCTAATCAGAAGTGTGCAATACAGACTGGGGTTGATCTCAGCTTAATTAAAACTGACCTTGTCATTTCACTGCCTGTAAAACACCATTATCTCACCATTTATCACTCAACTACCATAAATAGTCAGTTTATGTGAGAACCCAGGAAGACAGGTTCCAAACCACTAGAGCTATTTTCAGAAAAGCAGCAAGAGCCTGAGCTTAACTTAAGAAGGGAGCTGCCTATAAATACTAGGCAATAATTCAGATAATTTCACTAACTCAAAATAACTTGACAGTCCTACCCATGAAGGTAGCTTCAGCCTGCTACCACATACCTTACCTGAATGTTCACTCCTGAGACTGACATACCTTGGCAGCTGCGAAGGCTTTGGGGTTTGGGATTAGTATTTCACCCAGTGCCTTTCAAGGGGCTGAACGATTCAAGCATGACATGGCAGATGTGGCATTTCTAAGGCACTTAGTTCTTCTGTCCAAGGTACTAGAAAACACATATGTGCAGGGAAGCTTAGGTGTGCCAGTGAGTAAACAACTGAGAAAAATGGCTGTAATGAGATATTTGATATGCCCCCATTTACTTACATCAAGTTAAAAGCAAAGAAAGACTTGGAAGTCATTGTGTATATCGATGGTCCCCATGCACACAAACAATTGATTCATTAAAATAGTCTGGGATCATATCTGCCGATGTGTATGATGAGCTTCCTTTAAAACTAAGTGGCTGCATTTCTGACTTATTGCATATTTTCATGGTTTACAAAACACTTTAGGGTTTTCTTTCTTTACCTCATGTAGAACGTAATTAGAACAATTACCTATTAAAAAATTCAAGATCAAAGAAATATATCATTCCTTAAATGCTCTCCTCCTTTCGACTTTGCCTAGCTTTCAAGATCTGGTTCAAGCTCAGCCTCTTCTGGGAAGCCTTTCAGAGGATGAGTTCCTTGGAAACAGGCAGTATTCTGTTGTTGTTGTTCTGTTTTGGTTTGGTTTTGCTTTTCTTTGTATCCCCAGGGCTTAATATGTTATCTGCCATATAGTACACACTTAGTGATGCTAGTTGACTGATTGACTATTTCAATCAACAATGACCTCTATCCCTTCTTATCTGTAGCATTCATCTTGGCCAGGTAGACAGTTTAACATTTAGTCTATTGTATTATAGTATTCTCTGTTTTCTGTGCATTTATCTCCCTCCAAATGAGACTGTAGAGGAAGTCTTACTATTTACTTATTGTGATTTCATTATAAAAGCAACTCCTTCCATTCAAGAAAGATTCCAACCGATCTATAACTTGTAGCTTATCTTGTGTGATGTACTTAGAGAATGGCTTACCCAGGATCACAGACATAGTCAGTGTCATTGGTGAGATTCACTCATTTAACAGGCACTGTGCTGGGTTCTGGAACTACAAAAAATACAAACAAAATAGTTTTTGCCCTCAAAGGTCTTAGATTTGGAGGAAACAATAGGCAAATAGAAAATTAGGTGCAAATCCCATAAAAGTAATTTCCACAGGGGGAGGCACATAAAACTAGGGGATCAGAGTATGGTAATGAACCCACAAGGCACTGATACAACTAGTACTTGCATCAGCTGCTGAGTGTGCTGTACTCCTAAATCTTTTGGGGTGGGAGGGCTGCAGCAATCTTTTAGTTCTGACAAATCTAAAATCACAATTAATCTACTCGGTTTCATTCTCAAGAGAAATATCTAATAAGTTTTAGAATATTAGGTATAGAGGGAATTTGAGCTCAGAAAAGAGCATGCTAATCTAGTCTATCTTAAATACTACCATGGGGATCAACAAGGAGATCTTTAATGCAATATACAAATTTATAAATAATTATTTCTAGATAATAAAAATACAATCTGTGTAATTCTTAAACTATAAACCACATAATGATTCTTGTAAAGAAGATGGCACTGGATTGCCTCTTCTAGACCCAGTTTAGCATTTCTAGACTACATACCTAAATATATCTAATGCATGGGGAAATAGGGGTGGTGGTGGAAAGAGAGAGAGAGAGAGAGAGAGAGAGAGAGAGAGAGAGAGAGAGAGAGAGAGAGAGAGAGAGAGAGAGAGAGAGAGAGAGAGAGAGAGAGAGAGAGAGAGAGAGAGGGAGAGAGAGAAAGAGAGAGAGAGAGAGAGAGAGAGAGAGAGAGAGAGAGAGAGAGAGAGAGAGAGAGAGAGAGAGAGAGAGAGAGAGAGAGAGAGATCTAGAAGGGAACTCCTAGAATGTGAACCCAGGTATGCATATAACTCCAAGTCCAGAATTCTAATGTTGCAACATTTCTATCAGCAACCTAATTGCTCTTCACATAACTTTTGAATTGAATTAAGTGTTGGAAACACTAACTTACTCCAACAAAAGACATTTACAATATAATTAAGTAATGGCTATTTGTAATGTGAATTAGAGCAACCTGATATCCTTGCCTTAAAAGAACTGGTCTGTCATTTATTTTATATGAAAGAACAAAAACCTATTTAAACAACTAGAAAAGTGATATCTCAGGAATGGTACAGCCAAACTACCTTCAAATTAAGTCAGTGCAGCTGATTGTCTACACCCCAGTAGGGAGACTAGGTCCCCTCTGAGTAGATGTTGGTGCAGTTTTTGAAATGAGCGCTTTGTAGTACCAACTGCTAAATTTCCCTAAAGTGGATCATAAAAAAGAGCATTCGAGTCCCTCCAGAGGGAGCTTGGAATTATTCATGCCACTGCACATAGACAATAAGATGAACACCTCCTAAGACATTTTAACTGGATAGTTTGTATGTACTATGCCTAAATGCACAGTACTCAGGATTGATATTGCTAAGCACCCACTAATACATAAAATACTGATGTTATCTGAAAGTATTCCTTGCGCTGTTTTTCTAAATAGCAAAAGAGAAAAGGATGGAGTACCATTCAAAAGATTGTTCTTGGAAACCACTTCTCATGAATCTTACATGCTATTTTTTTAATGTGGTTAGTCAGAGTTATTGGAAAACAGCCACAATTGTGACATTGGTTTTAAAAAGTCCTAGATTTTACTTCCTGCAGTATAGTTAGTTAATTTAGGAAGTTTTTCCCCCAAAATTCTTCTAATTTCTCCCACCCCAAAGTTCTGGAGGCAGAAGATGTACTTTGGTTTCAATTGATTCCATCAGGAGATTATTCAAATGGGGGAAAGGGAAGTGGGAGGCTTATGATACCCAAGTATTCCCTTTATGATTCTGTAGCACCTCTCTTTAGGGCTACTTCACCAACTCTCATTCCTTTCAGCAAATTGAATTTCCAGTAAGTAAAGACTACTTTTCACTCAGAGATCTAAGAATACCCTGAGAGACTGGAGGGTTCCTAATATTTTTTTTTCATGAAGCCCCATCTTTTCTGCTGCCCACTGATTATCAGCTAGGCTTTTAGAAAGGGAGGGTTTTTTGTATAGTATGGTTAAGCAGAGACAGATGATTTTTAAAAATTCCCCCCAAAGTCTGGAACACTTTCTCCCATAGTTGTTCACAGGGTCTATAGGGAAAGTCAAAGGATTCACTCACAGCTTCTGGTTACTAGAAGTCCTTTTTCTCCTTTTGTGAAGTTCTCATGAAGTTTCTCTGAGCTCAGCTTTCTGCTAAGTACCCTGAAATTACCTTTCCTCAGTGCTCCTTATTTATCCCAGATATGCCTTTTGGCTCCTAATGTATGCATCAGGCACTGCTGCTCCTGGCCACTGCTACTGACGCTGATAAAGGGAAGTCCAGACTTTCTATCAACTACCAGTAGATTGGCGTGTTGCTGGGATGCTCCTGCAGGAATGCTCAATGCCAAACTGGCTTGCTTTAAAAGGCATAGGCCGGAGGTGTGACTGATTCTTTCAATCAACTCCAATAAAATTCCTGTGTGGCACCATCTGATTTCATCCAATAATCAAAGTGCTTTACTCCTGCCAAACTGATTAAGGACTTATTCACACTGAGCTAACACTTTAGATTAGTCTAGTGATTCAATAAAGGTGTCTGGGTGTGTTCACACCTAGTTTGCACTTTGGATTGGTTGAATGATTTGACAGAGTTGACTAGTTCTTCAATAATTACATTAATTAGGGGAGGTGAGGAACAACTCCAGTATACTTTGAAAGTGCTTATACATACCTACAAACACACACATACATATACATATATAAATATATATGCATATATGTATACACAAATATGTAAACATACCCATGGTTCTTCTATAATTATATTAATGGAAATAGGAGGAGTGAAAATCCCTCGGTATGTTTTGAAAATTATTTATATATATATACTTACATATACAAACATATATATTTTGATAACTATATTTTCTATAATAGCTTTTCTTTGTCATCTTACATATTTTAATAACATTCTGAGAAGTCACCAAAAGCTTACCCAGACTTTCCCAAAAATTAGTTCATGTTTCAAAATAGAAGGTACTTAATGCCTGACCCACAGGAATGTCTGCATAAAACTAGATAGATAGATAGATGGATAGATGGATAGATAGATGGATAGATGGATAGATGGATAGATAGATAGACGGATAGATGGATAGATAGATGGATGGAGAGATAGATGGATAGATGGATGGATAGATAGATAGATAGATAGATAGATAGATAGATAGATAGATAGACAGACAGATAGATAGACGGATAGACGGATAGATGGATAGACGGATAGATGGATAGACAGATGGATGGACGGATAGATGGATAGATAGATAGATGGATGGATGGATAGATGGATAGATAGATAGATAGACAGACAGACAGATAGATGGATAGAGATAGATAGATGGATAGAGATAGATAGATAGATAGATAGATAGATAGATAGATAGATAGATAGATAGATAGATAGATGGATAGAGATAGATAGATGGATGGATGGATAGAGATAGATAGATGGATGGATGGATAGAGATAGATAGATAGATAGATAGATAGATAGATAGATAGATAGATAGATAGATAGATAGATAGATGGATACAGATAGATAGATAGATGGATAGAGATAGATAGATAGATAGATAGATGGATGGATAGAGATAGATAGATGGATGGATAGAGATAGATAGATGGATAGATGATAGATAGATAGATAGATAGATAGATAGATAGATAGACTGACTCCTTGGTATTACTTATGTAGCATGTTCCCCCATGACTTATTTTGCTAATGTCTTTAAGCCATTGTTATCTTACATTTCCTATCTCTATATTAATTCTAATAATCAAAACATGTTTAAACCATTTTAGCCTGTTTATTCCTTTTCTTTCTCTACAGTAATTTTAATACACAAAAAATTGTTCTGGGAAGTTTATTCAGCCTTCTAAAGAGAGAAAAGCATAATACCAGAAACTCTTAGTCTGTCCAATTCTATATGGTAGTCTTCCTTCTGCCCTGAAACTATTGGTAAAATTCTTTCAGGTCCCAATCAAACCTCCCTGAGGAAACTGTCTAGGAAAATCATTAGAACTGCTGATTCTAACTCCTTGGTCCCCTGCTGCATCAGCGGCAAGTCAAGCTAATTTGAGAAAAGTCTTGTTAATGAACCACTGTTTTCAGAAGCCTAAGGGACTTCATAGAAGCACAGTTAAGAATTATAAGTGAGACATGGTATATCATTCTTCGCCTCAATTCAACAAAAATTTAATTCAACAAGCACTTATTAAATGCTTGCTATATGCCAAGCACAGTCGTAGACACTGAAGACCAAATAAAAAGTTATCTACCCTTAGAGTCTTATGGAGAAGATATGATCTGTACAAAGGGTTGGATATTACAAGTTAATAATAATAAATAATAATAACGATAATAACATTTTATAGTACTTTAAGGTTTGTAGAGTGCATCATAAATATTAACTCATTTGATCCTCACAACACTCCCTGGAGATAGGTACTATTATTATTCCTATTTTACAGGAGAACAAACTAGGGATGGCTACATGGAGTGCTGAGCCTGGGGTCAGAAAAACCTGAGTTCAAATGTGATCTCACACACTTACTAGCTGTGTGACCCTGCAAGAATTACTTCACCTGTTTGCCTTAATCCATTGGTGTATGAAATGGTAAACAATTCTAGTATCGTTGTTCAGAAAATCCCAACAAAAAAACTAAGGTAGAGAGAGATTAAGTGACTTGCCCACGGTCACTTCGCTAATAAGTTTCTGAGGTCACATTTGAATTCATGTCTTCCTGACTCCACATCCAAGATAAATTAAAGAAAAAAAATAGAGACAGGAGAAAGAGAAGACACAGTTTTTTGAGTTCGTTTTCTGAAATATTACAAGGGATAACTTCCCAAATAAAGAGGAAAGAAAGGCTGGGTGTGAAGGTAACATGGAAACAGAATAAAGTAAGAAGGAAATTTTAATTAAAAGAGATGAATCCCAGATAATTCAGCTTTTCAGGGCTCTCTTTATCCTATGAGATAACAAATGATCAAAAGAGATAATAAATATGATCACAAACAACTTGGGAAAATATATTAAATGATGCAAAGTGAAGTGAGCAAACCAGGAGAACATTGTACACAGTAACAGAAATAATGTATAGTGATCAACTGTGAAAGATTTAAATATTCTCATCAATGCAAGGATTGAAAAAAGGCTCTCCATTTCTACTAAAGGAATTAATGAAGTCTGACTGTAGATTGAAGTATACCAATTTTTCATTTTATTTCTTCATGAATTTTTCTTGTATAAGAGATGTCTTCTTTCACAGCAACATGAAAATATATATTTTATGATAGCACATGTATATGCATAACCTATATCATATTACCAGCCATCTTGGGGAGTGGTGAAGGAAGAGATCATGGATCATAACATTTCAGAAAATGATTATTAACAATTATATCTGCATGTAAAATGAAATGTAAAAGATAACAAATGTAAAGTCCTTTACAAACCTTAAAATAGTACGTAAATACTAGCTAAATATTGTTTTGTTGTTGTTCATCCTTCATTTTCAGGATGCAGTGGATGACTCCAATGTTTTCAATGTCTGACCAAGCTCTAAATATATTTCATGGCACCTGCTTCAATTGCCTTTGTGGCCATTGAAACAAATTGTTCTCATGTATTCATTCTACCATAGGGGAAGTCTTCACATGCTTAGAGAAGACAACCCCTTGACTCCTTGATGGGTCTGGAGTCTCTAGGTTACCCTCAATCTGGTTTAGGGGTTCAGGGAGAACTAGCACCTCTTGTATGAGGGCTTGCCAAGTCCTTTTCAGGGCTATTCATCCACCTTTGGTGTCCATCTCTAACCTAAATCTCACCTGTGATTCCAAGAAGCTGTAGCATACATAGCTCATTGTATAGATGTTTTTAAGAATGACTCTGAGGTGCTTTCTGAATGATAAAAAATTAAATTATATTCAATATAGGTTTTATGTTAGTTATTTTTTTGTTCTACACTAATTCCACCAAGATAGCCTGGGCTTTCAGAGAACAGAAATAGTCTTCTGATTAGTTGGATCTAATTTTGCACCTCAATGCTAAAATTTAAACCAATGTAGTAGGCAAAATATGCTGGGAGTGTGCATTCCCTGACTTCATCCCTATTATCTACAGTCTCAGTATTGATAATGGTTCTGAAATGAAGCCACCCACAATGCTACAAGGCAAACAACCTAACCCAAACTCAACAGGCTAATTCTGAATTGTTAGGAGGAATCCACAGTAGGAAAGGATTTATAGTGAGGAAGACAACAGAAGATAGAATCTTTTACCAAATACTATTATACACCAAACCAGAGTAGTCAGATTCCAGTTATCTGTGTCCATCTATCATAAGTAAACCAGATAAAATATATTTAGAGATTGGTAGAATTCCTTGGGGATGTTGCTTCCACCTCTTCACCATCTACTTAGGTAGATTTTTCCAGTGAAAAGAGTGCTAGGTTTGGGTAAAAGGACCTAATTTCAAATCTTGGCTTTGCCATATAAAACTTGTATGATCTTAGGATGTCATTTAGCCTCTCCTGAGCCTTAGTTTCTTCATCACTAAAAGGAAGGGACTGAACAAGGTAATCTTTTCTTAATATTTTGTTTTTTTCCTCAATTACATGAAAAAAAAACTATTTTAACCTTCTCTTTTTAAAGATTGAATGAAATTCTCATCTTCCCTCCTTCCATCTCCTTACCCCTCCTTGAGATAACAAGCAATCTGATACAGATTTTGCATGTTTAATAATGTAAAACGTTTTTTACATATTAGTCATTTTAGGAAAGAGAAAAACAAACAGAAAAAAGTGAAAAAATAAAGAGAAATATAGTATGTCTCAATCTACAGTCAGATTCCATCAATTCTTTCTTTGGAGACAGATGGCATTTTTCATCATAAGTCCTTGAAGATTTTCTTGGAACATTGTGTTGCTAAGTCATCCATAAATGTTCTACATATAATATTGCTGTTACTGTGTATAGTGTTCTCCTGGTTCTGCTCACTTTCCTTTACTTAAGTTCAAGTTGATCTTTCCAGTTTTTTCCTTAAATCATCCCTCTTATCATTTCTTATAGCACTATAGTGTTCCATTATAATTATATGCCACAATTTAGACATCCCCTCCGTTTCTAGTTCTTTTCCATCTCAAAAAACACAAAAATAAATATTTTTATTCTAACATGTCATTTCCTCTATTTAAAAATTTCTTTGAGTTACAAACCTAGGAGTATTTTTTCCAGAACAAAGGATTTCCACAGTTTCAAAGTCCATTGAGCATATTCCAAATTGCTCTCCAGAATGGTAGGATCAGTTCACAACTTCACCAGGTTGGACTAAATAACCTTTACAGTCCCTTCTGGTTACAGATCTAAGGTTTTGCTTTTAAAAAGTCTTGATCTCTTATAAATAGACTTCTAATCCCAACATTCTCCTGAAACTGTTCTTTTCCAAGGTTATCAGTGATATTTTTATTTCTATAGCCAATTACTTTTTATCAATCTTCATCCTTCTTGACCTCTACATGGTGTCTAATGCTATTAGTCACTTTGTTCCCCTGGATACTCTTCTTTCCCTAAATTTACATGAGCCCCCCCCTCTCCTGGCTCTACTCAATTCTAAGGAATCACTCCTCAGACACCAGTGGGGGATCATAATCCATGGATGATGGTACCTCAACACTGTCCTGAGCCCTCTCTTCTCTTGCTATACTATTTGTATTTGTGGTCACAGGAAGACCAATGGTTTTTATTATCATCTCCATGCAGATGACTCTCAGATCTATATTTCCAAGCCTCATTCATCTCCCAGGCTCATGTCACATATGAACAAACTGTTTTCAGATGAAGAAATCAAAGCTATATATAGGTACATGAAAAAATGATCTAAATCACTACTGCTTAGGGAAATGCAAGCCAAAATAATTCTGAGATATCATCTCACATCCATTATATTGTCTAAAATGACAAATGTTGGAGAGTACATGGAAAGGTAAGGACACTAATACATTGTTGGTGAAACTGAACTGATCCAACCATTTTGGAGAACAAATTTGGAATTACACCCAGAAAGCTATAAAATTGAGTATATAGTTAGACTTAGCCAATAAAATCTTTGCGTCTATTTCCCAAGGAGATCTGGGGGAAAAGAAAAGAAATAATACATTCCAAAATAGTTATAGCATCTGTCTTTGTAATGGCAAAGAACTGGAAACTAAGTGGATGTCCATCAATTGGGGAATGGTTGAACAAATTGTGGTTTATATTTGTGATGGAATACTACTGAGCTATAAAAAAATGAGATTAATTTTTAAAACTTTAAAAGAACAAAGTGAGATAATGAAGAGTAAAATGAGTAAAACTAAGAGAACATAATATAAAGCTACATATTAAATATTTGAAAAATAACTTGTTAATGTTCACTTCCAGAGAATGAACTGAGAAAAGGAAACACAATACATATAATCTATACGTTTTTGTCAACTGTTGCCTTCTATGATGTGTGGAGGGGAGAGAAAAGCTGAATAATTTTTTTTAATTTTAAAGAGTACTAAAATTAATAATCTACTGACATCATCTGAAAATGTATACATTCCATATCAAAAGCATCCTCACATATCTTTCTAATTTTTATTCCTTTTAAATGAATGTAATCTTCCATTTCCTCCAATTTTTATTCCATTTTTAAAAAGAGAAAGGGAAAAGAAAAAATCCTTATAATAAATATGCAAACAAAAAAAGAAGATAAAATACCTATCTAAATGAAATGACAAAATATTACATTGCATTTTCAGGTTTGCAAAATGCTTTTAAAATATATTGTTTCATTTGAAAATAATCCCATATCCTTAAAGTATTAAAGTATTTCATGACTTTAAATATCCCATTCCCAAAACTTTCATAATGCCAGTGCTTTTGTGGTTTTCAAAGCACTTTACATATACTATTTCTTTCAGTGACTTAAAACAAAGTTCTGATTTGGGTACTAATGATATCATTATCCCTACTCTATAGATAGAGAAACTGAGTCACAGAGAAGTTGCATGATTAGCCTAAGGCCACCTAGCTAATAAAAATAAAAGTGAGATTTAAAACAAGAGTTTCTTGATTCTAAATCTATCACCCTAACTACTGTGTCATGTTACTTTTCCTTATTTTTCTTCATTTCTTTATTATCATGGGTGACAGTACATTGAAAGCTGGACCAGGAGGCAGGAAGATGAGTGTAATTCCCAACTCGAATACTTAATAGCTCTGTAACCCTGATCAAGTCATTTAATTTCTGTTTGCCTCTGTTTCCTTACCTGTAAAATGAAGATAATAATAGCATCCACCAGTGTTGTGAAAATCAAATGAAATTATATTTATAAAGCATTTTGCCAATGTTATAGCCATACATGGTAACTATCATCATCATCATTATTGCAATTTTAAAGTTAAGTATTTTAATTATGTTTTTAAAAAGAGATATCTTCATACTGCAATAGGTTGCCAGTTCTCATTCTGGAATTTTTGTATCACACTTTGGTTGACAAAACAGTAGGAGTAATAATCTCTGCAGAAACCTCATTATAATCCATGTGAATATGTGTTTGTATATGTCTGTTTAGTATTTCTTCTAATCCTAGGGAATATCTTCATTCTTATTCCAAATACAAGTTTGACTCTCCCAAATTTCCATTTCCTAATACAGGTTCTATTCATAAACACACACCACAGAACTGTAGTTGCTTCTGGTCATAACCAGAAACAAAGCTTTTTATTTTTTTAATCTTAGGGCTGAGACCACTCTAAGATACTCATATGAAGCTTTCACCAAAATCTGTAGAAGAGTGGAAATACCCAAGGTTGGAGTTTGGCAAGTTATGAGAGCAGATGGCAGACTTGCCCTAATGTCCTTATTTTCTCTTTTTTCCTGCCTCTTCTTTCTTTCACCGTTCCTACTTCCAAATAAACATCCTTCTTATTCATATTACAGCAACCAGCTTTCCCCAATGCCCAGACAATGGATAATATTTACTTGCTGTTTGCAAACAACAGAACCCACATCATTGCCAGCAGATGCCCTGGATTCTCTGTGAAAAGGGAAAGGGATTATGAGAAATAGATTTGCATTTGTATGTCCAGCTGAAATGCTTGCTGGCAGAACCAGCCCTGGGCAAAATTACAGCGTTCCAGGAGTTTCTTCTTTACAGTATCTTTCCAACTTTCTTGTCTGTATTCCCCCTTTCTGAATCCCTAGTATCTCCAACCAGGTCTGCTCTCCTCAGGAGCATCCCATGCTCGACAAATCCATAAATTCTTTCCTTACCCCCCAAAATGGGTTTTTCTTTCATTTGGTTTTATATGAGTATTCTCTCACAAAATGACCAATATGGAAATGTGCTCTCATGATCACACATGTATAACCCGTCAATTTGGTGGCAGTACTAGGGATTTGAATCCAGATCTTCTAACCCAAGAGTGGATGCTCTTTCCACTGAACCATTATCAGATCTTCTAATGACAAATATAATATAAGGCCAGCTAGTTAGATGATCTGTGGGAAAGGATGTATGATATGTTAGACCCTCCAGATAAAATTAATTTTGTTTGGGTAAGGAACTCCTAGAACTACAATGCCATACCTCAAAGTAATCACTAATCCCCTAATCTCATGCACCTTGTAAGGTTTATAGGAAAGACATTTAGAGAAAGGTTATATTCATTTGTGCACAGCGTTTTAGCTAGGACTGCCTCCTTAGGCAAGCATTAGAAAACAAATAGGGACAAGCAGCACAAAAGGAGACCTAAAGTCACAAAACTCAGTTTGAAAAGGGAAGAGAAATGGTGGTGAGAAATCTAAATTCTCAGGACAAGATCCTGCATGAGGAAGGCCCATGGAAGGAGGCAGAAACTTGGAGATACCACAGAGACATTGCTGGAAAAAGGGGTGGAGGTGTCACCCTGGACAAAGGAAGCAAGCTATCTGGTATCTTCCTATTTTAGTTAAATATTCTTGCTGAGAGATTGCTAAACTCAAAATTTTCTACTTGCTACATGCATTTAAGGGCTCTCTAAACCATCTCCCAAGACAAAGCTCTACCCTCGTCTTGACTCTAAAGCATCTCAAAAATTGTGTTGTTTAAGTGACCACCTACTTTACCTATAAATGCGGTGAGCCCTTGACATTGACTCCCATGCATAATAGTATCTGGCTTGCTACTCTTATTTTTTCAGATCCATTATAGTTATTCTTCCGGAGGAAAAAAAAGTTTCCCAAGTCCCTGATGTTAACTTTCTCCTTCAAGTAACATTTTTCTATTGACATTACATGTTCAAAAACATTCACTTTCATATTGGCACTTGTCATATTGATAATTCCCTGGCTTTTTAGTTGAGAGCTTTTTCTCTTGTATGCTCTTTTATTGTGCTATTCTAAGAAACCAGAGGCCAAATTCTTGCTCCAGTTATGCAAATGCAACTGCTATTGACTTCAAAGAGAGTTCTTCATGTGTCCCAAGGGACATCAATAAAATAACTTGTCATTTATTATTTTCAAGAATAATAAAGAACATGTATATTACAGACTTCTGAGGTCCTCAGAGATCCAAATTAAAGATGCTAGATGAAAACAAGTTTTCAGAATTTGCACTTATGAGTGAATAATGGTCTTTTCCCAGTGCCCATCCTCTTCAGCCTCTCCTACACCTGACACTGTCAATCATCCTCTGTCTTGAAACCTTTTCATTGCTTCCATTAGCATTTTAGTTTCTTAATTATTAACAACATTAGTTTTCTTTCCTTCTCTTTGACCACTCTGGTCTGCTTTTTGATCCCCAAAATTGATGGCACCCTATGAGGTCTCACCCTCAATCCTCTTCTACAATTAAAACCTTGAAAGGATAACCTAATGTTGTGACTTCAATTACACTAAGTAACTCTAGAAAGATCAACTGCCTCAACTTTTCAGTTCAGCTCTAGATCCCTAACTCCAATTCTTTGAATATCTATGATGTCACCTTACTCCCAATATGTGTATTCCCTTTTTATCAGGGATTCTGATATGGCTTTAAAATCCTAGATATAGTTTGGTCTAAGATTTCTCCATGCTGCAGCTCACAATCCCCACCCAAGTGGTTCAACATACTCACTCTATGTCTCCACCCAACATGAGAACACTGACTTCCTTTCCAAACACACTATTCACAAAACACAAAGAGAAGTTGTATTGACAGGTTGAAGAAAACAAATTTGAATTCACAACAGAACTTATGGGAAATGAAGACATCTTCCAAAGAGTAATCGTTCCCCCAGAGACCTACATAAACTTTCAATCATTCACAATAATGCATTAGAAAGGACTCCCAGTAGGCATTGCTTTGGTGGGTGACTCCTCCTGGAATTCTGCACAACTATCAGTAGGTGGCACTAGGGTCACTTATTATCATGGTTCCTCAGACTCTTCTACATAGTACCTCTTTGGGGGGCTCAGCTACTTGCCTCATTTGGGTGCTGCACCATCACTACAGGAAGGATGACTGTTGAGCTTCCCTTCTCAAACAGACAGTTTTCCCTGCAATAGAAGCTCTAATACATTGTTGGAAGGAACCTGTGTTCTGAAGTTTCTTCCTTGGGCTACATACAATTCTTGACAACTTCTGGTTTTAGAGGTTTTCCAGGAACCATGAGACTTCATCCCTCTTGTCTCTAAGAGGGAACCCAGTTAGCAATATCAGGTCCAGATGGTGACTCCAAAGTGATCCAAGTTAAGTAGAAAACACCCTAATTTCTCTTTTTTTTTTGTATTTTATTTCCCCAGGAATAATTGGGCAATAAAATTCAAATTACTCTAGAATGCTACCAACTACATTGAGGGTAGAGAGAAGGATTAAAGTCAAGAGAGAGGAAAATCTGGGGTCTAGAGTGGGAAAATCAAATATTTCCCCAGTGTGGAAAGTAGAGGAAAAAGGTAGAAAATCTGCTACATATATAATACTAAACACATGATCTTTCCCCCTAGACTTGTCCTTAGTTTAAATACTTCTTTGATAATATTCTCATTTTTCTAGGCATTAAACTCCAAATCTCAAAATTGTCTTTGATTCTTTTCTCCTAATTTTAATGACTGCTTCCTGTCATTCCCTCTACCTTTAGCAAATCCTCATCACCACAACATCATTCAAATTATTCTCCTTGAATAATTTATCTTCATAAGTTGCTTCCAAGAAGTTTACCTTCTACTGGGGAGATACCACATATGCAAAACAAAAAAGACATATTAAAATACTAACACAGTTCATCTTATCAGTTTAACAATGTGGTCTGATATATCATTTAATAGAGGAACAAACAGATATAAAAACTAAAAAGAAAAAAGAATTATTTCCCCAAATCTCTTAAAAGTATATATATTGTGAATTTTAATCTTTAGAATTTTAGCAACTAGGAAAGTGTACACCCCACTTAAGGATTAAGGGTCAGGGAGGAAGGCCTATGACATGCATGTGCTAGCAAGTGACAAATCAGAAACAACTGACTGACCCCTGGGCTATCCTAAGCCAACGGTAAGCCATCATTGGCACATGTGAGACACAGGAAGTAATGTAAAGAACTGTCTTTATATTTCGGGTCACTTCCTGTGGGGAGGGAGTTTGGCGGAGTGGACCCTGGAACTTGAGCCTGAAGGAGCTCCTCAAACAGCTTCCTTGAGATGATCATGTAGTGAGTGATAAGACTAACTCCCCTTTTCCTTGGTTTTCTGGGCAGGCCCCTATGGCCAATGCCTCTGAACTCCTGCCTGGCTCAGCCCAGGCTGGAGCAGTTTAAATTCGCTTTCCTCTCTCTCTCTCATTTTTTTTCATTTTTTTTAATTTTATTTGGTCAATTTCAAACATCATTCCTTGGTTATAAAAATAATATACTATTCCTCCCTCCCCTCCACCAAACCCTCCCATAGATGACGTGCAATTCCACTGAATATTACATGTGTCCTTGATCAGAACCCATTTGCATGTTATTGGTGTTTGCATTAGGATGTTCATTTAGAGTCTATATCCCCAACCATATCCCTTCAACCTATGTAATCAAGCAGTTGTTTTTCTTCTGTGTTTCTACTCCCACAGTTTTTCCTCTGAATGTGGATAGTGTTCTTTCTCATAGATCCTTCCAGGTTGTTCTGGAACACTGCATTGCCACTAATGAAGAAGTCCATTACATTCAATTGTACCACAGTGTATCAGTCTCTGTGTACAATGTTCTTCTGGTTCTGTTCCTTTCACTCTGCATCACTTCCTGGAGGTTGTTCCAGTTCCCATGGAATTCCTCCACTTTATTATTCCTTTAAGCACAATAGTATTCCATCACCAACATATACCACAATTTCTTCAGTCATTCCTCAATTGAAGGGCATCCTCTCATTTTCCAATGTTTTGCCACAACAAAGAGCGCAGCTATGAATATTCTTGTACATGTCTTTTTCCTTATTATCTCTTTGGGGTACAAACTCAGCAGTGCTATGGCTGGATCAAAGGGCAGACAGTCTTTTAGCGCCCTTTGGGCATAGTTCCAAATTGCCCTCCAGAATGGTTGGATCAATTCACAACCCCACCAGCAATGCATTAATGTCCCAATTTTGCACATCCTCTCCAGCATTCATTACCTTCCATTGCTGTCATGTTACCCAATCTGCTAGGTGTGAGGTGATACCTCAGTGTTGTTTTGATTTGCATTTCTCTGATTATAAGAGATTTAGAACACTTTTTCATGTGCTTATTAATAGTATTGATTTCTTTGACTGAAAATTGCCTATTCATGTACCTTGTCCACTTATCAATTGGAGAAAGGCTTGATTTTTTTGTACAATTGATTTAGCGTTTTGTAAATTTGAGTAATTAGATTTTTTCAGAGGATTTTGTCATGAAGATTGTTTCCCAATTTGTTACTTCCCTTCAAATTTTGGTTACATTGAAAAACATTTTAATTTGATGTAATCAAAATTATTTATTATACATTTTGTGACTCTTTCTAAGTCTTGCTTGGTTTTAAAATCTTTCCCTTCCCAAAGGTCTGACATGTATACTATTGTGTGTTCACAAAATTTACTTATAATTTCCTTCTTTATGTTCAAGTCATTCACCCATTCTGAATTTATCTTGGTATAGGGTGTGAGGTGTTGATCTAAGCCTAATCTCTCCCACTGTCTTCTAATTTTTCCAGCAGTTTTTATCAAATAGTGGATTTTTGTCCCAAAAGTTGGCATCTTTGGGCTTGTCATAGATTGTCTGCTGAGGTCACTTACCCCAAGTCTATTCCACTGATCCTCCTTTGTCCCTTAGTTCCATATTGTTTTGATGACCACTGCTTTATAGTATAGTTTGAGATCTGGTACTGCAAGGACACATTCCTTTGCCTTTTTTTTTCATTATTTCCCTTGAAATTATTATCCTTGATCTTTTGTTCTTCCAAATGAACACTGTTATGGTTTTTTCTAATTCAGTAAAAAAAGTATTTTGGAAGTTTGGATGGGTATGGCACTAAATAAGTAAATATGTTTGGGTAGGATGACCATTTTTACTATGTTAGCTCATCCTACCCATGAGCAGTTAATGTTTTTCCAATTGCTCAGATCTATATTTAGTTGCATAGAAGGTGTTTTGTAGTTGTGTTCCTATATTTCCTGTGTTTGTCTCGGCAGATAGATTCCTAAGCATTTTATATCGTCTAGGGTGATTTTAAATGGAATTTCTCTTTCTAATTCTTGCTGATGAGATGTGTTGGAGATATATAAAATTGCTGATGACTTATGTGGGTTTATTTTGTATCCTTCAACTTTGCTAAAGCTGTTGATTATTTCCACTAGTTTTTTGGTTGATTCTCTAGGATTCTTTAAGAAGACCATCATATCAACCGCAAAGAGTGATAGCTTGGTCTCTTCATTGCCAATTTTAATATCTTCAATTTCTTTTACTTCTCTAATTGCTACTGCTAGTGTTTCTAGTACAATGTTAAATAATAAAGGTGATAATAAACATCCTTGTTTCACTCCTGTTCTTATTGGGAAGGCTTCTAGTTTATCCCCATTGCAGATGATGTTGGCTGATGGTTTTAGATAGATACTGTTTATTATTTTTAGGAAAGACCCTTCTATTCCTATACTTTCTAGTGTTTTTAATAGGAATGAGTGTTGTATTTTGTCAAAGGCTTTTTCTGCATCTATTGAGATAATCATGTGCTTTTTGTTGGTTCGCTTGTTGATATGGTCAATAATGTAGATGGTTTTCCTGATATTGAACCATTGTTGCATTCCTGGTATAAATCCTACCTGATCATAGTGAATAACCCTTGTGATGACTTGCTGGAGTCTTTATGTCAGTATCCTATTTAAGATTTTTGCATCCATGTTCATTAAGGAGATTGATCTGTAGTTTTATTTCTCCATTTTTGACCGGCCTGGTTTTGGAATCAGTACCATATTTGTGTCATAAAAGGAACTTTGTAGAACTGCCCTTTGCTTATTATGTCAAATAGTTTGTATAGTATTGGGATTACCTGTTCTTTGAATGTTTGATAGAATTCACTTGTGAATTCATCAGGCCCTGGAGATATTTTCTTTGGGAGTTCTTTGATGGCCTGTTCAATTTCTTATCCTGATATGGGATTATTTAAGAATTCTATTTCTTCTTCTGTTAATCTAGACAATTTATATTTTAGTAAATATTCATCCATATCACCTAGATTGACATATTTTTTGCCATATAATTGGCCAAATAGTTTTTAATGATTGCTTTAATTTCCTCTTCATTGGAGATGAGCTCTCCCTTTTCATCTATGATACTGTTAATTTGGTTTTCTTCTTTCCTTTTTTTTACTAGATTGACCAGAACTTTATCTATTTTGTTTGTTTTCTTTTCAAAATACCAGCTTCTAGTCTTATTTATTAGTTCAATAGTTCTTTCACTTTTGATTTTATTAATTTTTCCCTTAATTTTTAGGATCTCTAATTTAGTTTTCTTCGCGGGGGGGGGGGTTGATTTGTTTGCTTTCAAGTTTTTTGATTTGCTTGTCCAATTCATTGACCTCTGCCCTCCCTAATTTGTTAATATATGAACTCAAGGATAAATATCTTCCCCTGAGTACTGTTTTGGCTACATCCCATAGATTTTTGAAAGGATGTCTCATCATTGTCATTTTCTTCAATGAAATTATTGTTTCTATGATTTGTTCTCTAACTAACTGATTTTGGAGAATCATATTATTTAATTTCCAATTAATTTTTTATTTTCCTCTGCATGTACCCTTGCTGATCATTAGTTTTATTGTATTATAATCTGAAAAGTTTGGATTCATTATTTCTGCTTTTCTGCATTTTTTATGCCCTAGTACATGGTCAATCTTTGTGAATGTTCCATCTGCTGCTGAAAAGAAGGTATATTCCTTTTTGTCCCTATTTATTTTTCTTCATATATCTATTAACTCTAATTTTTCTAAGATTTCATTCACATCTGTTACCTCTTTCTTATTAATTTTTTTTATTTGATTTATCTAAATTTGATAGTGGTAAGTTCAGGTCTCCCACTAGTAAAGTTTTACTATCTATTTCCTCCTTCAATCCCACTAGTTCCTCCTTTAGAAATTTGCATGCTATACCATTTCATGCATACATGTTGAGTACTGATATTTCCTCATTGTCTATACTGCCTTTTATCAGGATGTATTTACCTTCCCTACACCTTTTAATCATATCTATTTTTACTTTGGCTTTTTCAGATAACATGATTGCAACTCCTGCCTTCTTTCTATCAGTTGAGGCCCAATAGGTTTTGCTCCAATCTTTAATTCTAACCTTGTGAGTATCTACTCACTTCAGGTGTGTTTCTTGTAGACAACATATGGTAGGATTTTGGATTCTAATCCACTCTCTTATTCATTTATGTTTTGTGGGTGAGTTCATCCCATTCACATTCAAAGTTATGATTGTCACTTGTGAGTTCCCTAGCATTTTGATATCCTCTTCTAGTTCTGTCCTTCCTTCTTTTGCTATATCCTTTTAAACCAGTGGTTTACTTTTAATCAATCCCCCTAATCCCCTCCCTTACTATGCTTCTCTTTCTGATACCCTCCCTTTTGTTCCCTTTTTGTTTTTTTAGGGTCTGTTAAGATCCCTCCCCTCCTCTCTTTCCCTCCCTTTTTGTACTCCCTCCACCCTACTCCCCTTAGTTTTCCCTTCTCACTTACCCAGGCAAGGATTTTGCCTGAGGCAAGCTCTTGAATCTCCGCATTTGCTGCCCCTCTCTGCACTACCTTCTGGAGAGTGCCCACAGTCTGTGCTCCTAAGCCCCCCAGGGTTTCAGGTGTAGCTGCTTTCAGGGGTAGGTCTTTGATGGTCTTAGCTCCTAAGGACCTAGAGGTGCCCCTCACTCACTTGCTGATTCTGGCATGCACGGGCTCTGACTCTGGCTCCATAGGTGGGGTAGGGAAGGGTAGATCAGCTCATGTTTGGGTGGGAGCTTTTTCACTCCTTTATCATGTGGAAATGCCCAAATCCCAGGTACCTTAAATGCTGCACCCTACTGTAGAGTCCCTTCTTTCTTATGAATTTGGGATTTCTGGTCTTTTGAGGAGTCTATATCGATGGGTGCTGAGGAGAAGAAGTGTACAGCGTCTAGACTGCCACCATGCTTATCCAGAAGTCTCTTTCTCTCTCATTCTTAATTTCTTCCTTCTATTGTAAATAAACCACCATAAAATTCCATTCTGACTTGAGTGTTTCATAGGGATTTAGAAATTAAATCCCTGGCAACCAACTAATTTTATATTCAGTCTCAACCCTAAATTTACCCTTAACAATATGTGAAATGGTGTCCCCAAATCTATTGTCAGTTCTTCATACATCCATTGATAATAATAGTTTTATGCTAATGAAATTATCATTCTGTGCCTCTATGGGCTCTGAGTTCTGAAACAATGTGGTGAGAGGAGCAGGATCTAGACAGTTTGAGGAGGCAAACAAGGTGATGTCACATTTTGTTGACTTGACAAAGGTTTGATAACATTCTAGAAATTATTTTTAATGCTATAGCCCTGATGTCCAGATCAATTTTATACATGCTCTATAGATTCCTTGATCCATTCCCAGGACATAGTAAAATTTCTACCCATTATAATACTCTCAATTACTTGAAGTTACTAATATTTCTAAAGGACAACTTTTCCATTATTACAAATCACTTGAAAAAAATGACTTTTATACAAAATTAGGGAAAATAAAAAAAGAACATGGGTTTGTTGGATGATAGATGGCACCTAGATACATAATACTTGGTTTCATTTGAGAGAGGCACTGAAATATCAGCAAAATTTTGGAAAGTAATTTAATTGTTTATTGAATGATTTGATCTTAAGATATTAAAGCCACCACTATAGGAGTTCCTGGGGAGCCATTGTCTTGACAGGATGGGAAAAATAGTGAATTCTCTATTGTCAAGGAAAATGGAGATAAGTCTAGCAGAGGACTAAACATAGCTCTTATCCTTTTTCCTCCACTAACCTATTTCTTCTCTTTGTCTTTCTTTCCACTACTAAATTTTCATTTGCCACTACTGCTTCAGTTTCAAATTATGAGTATTTCACTTCAATATTACAAACTCAACTGTATTCCCCATGATATTTCTGAGTCTCTTCTGAGTCTCACAAAGGTGCAACCATTTACAGACTGGTTTGCTTGGTTCCATGTATATTCCTTTATTATTCTGTCCTCAAAAACTCCAAGAAAATAAAATTTCCTACCAGACACTTATAATCCAGTCCAAGGTTTAGTAATTCTTATCCTAAATGCACTTGATCATATATAAATGTACATGTGTGTGTATATCCCTGGCATTATATTACCTCTCATTTTTTCCTTAAGATTTTAAAAACAACTGATCACTTGTTTTATTTGATAAGGTATTTCTTTCTCTAGGCCTCAGTTTCCTTATTTGTGTGATTTGTGGGTTAGTCTTAGTTACTTCCCAAACCTAATATTCTATGATTTCATGCACTTCATATCATATATTTCTTTTCAAAAGGCATATTCATGATTATTTTAACCTTTGCTCATGTCTTCTTCTATAGAAATTTGCTATAAAGAACATGAAGCAATTGTTCCATTTGAGCTGTGGATGGGATAATAATCTTTGCTAAGCATCTATAGCCTATATTAGTTTATAAAGAATATAGAAAAACTTTTGGATGAAAAGCCAGCCTTTCATAAAAGATATTAGTATTCAAATTTTTCACAAAAAAAAGTATTCACAAGGCATATGGCATTGCATGCAATTAGATGACATTTAAATCCTTTAGCTTTGGGGAAAATGAAAATTGTCATTCTGTCAAGTTAATTTTTAATGCCTGTTTCTAAGAAGGTATGATGTTCAGTCATTCAGTGAAATCATGGGGAAGAAGTCAAGAACAATATCATCATTAATTGATAGTTATTGAGCATTTATTGTGTTCACCACATTAAAGTACAATAAATCAAAGATGCTACTAAAGCATCACTTTGTAGAGTATTACAGTTGCAGACTCCTGGGAAACCACAACCATAGACAGACAAAAGTCAGATCAGTCTAGCCTTAAGTAATCAGCTAGACAGGGTGGTATTTCTCAGAGGATGGGGACAAGTCAAGAGGCAAAGAAAAAGAATTCCAAACAATCATAGCAATAATCATAATCATTATCATCTGAAGGTCTTAATTCAACTCAATTTGATTTTAATAAGTTTTTAATAAGCCTAATACAATTTACAAGCACTGTACCCAAAGCTGGGATATAATCACACACAAAAAAGTTAATGATATTTTATAATGCTTAATTTTACCTCTTCCATTTTAAATGTATGGTTAAAATTCAGTTGAGAGAAAAAATGCAACAAACATCATGTTTTCAATTTCTTTAATTTGCTCAAGAATAGAAAATTATGATGTTTTGCTAAGGGAATCATATCATCTTGATAAAGAAATTTGAATATTTAATTGACAAGCTATCTATAAATAAGTAGAACCAAGTTTATTACAGTGCCTATAAACTGGTACTGAAAGCAGTTCAAAAAATTTAGAAGATAGGAACTTCAAAATGGTGGCAGTACTGGAATATTAAGGAAATACCTAGAAGAAATATGCACTTATGCCAATAAAAATCAATATTTCATTGGACTCCTGGGTGAGTTAGACTTAAGTTATTTCCAAGCTCTAATATTCCATAATTCTAAATTTTTCAATTCATTACTTCTTTTTGAGAAATATAGTCATGGCTCATGGCTTAGTGTCAACTCCCTCTTACAGAACAGATTGTAATCCAGTCATGCCATCTTAACTCCATGCAACTGTTATTCACATTTTCCCACAAATCCTTTAAATAAAAGCTAAAGCTCCAGAGGCCATTCTCTCCATATTTTGACATTTCCAAGGTACTTGTGCAGAACTGAAGCTATTCATCTATTATTCCTTGATCTCAATATATGACTAATCCACTTCTTTTTCTAATCATGAATTTCACAAATGTTTCTTATGTATCTTCTTCCCTGAAAACCATCATTGATAATATCCTGCAGCCTGCATAAACTCACTGGATAGTTATCCAATACCTTTTAGATCACTCACAAATTCCATGATTCACACTATAAAGCATAACTGGAAGAATACTGGTTTGTTTTTTTAAAAGAAAAGATGGACTTTTATGTCATGGAACAGAGTACAATCATTAAAACTACACAATTTCATAATTGAAAAGCAACCCACTCTCCTTTTGCTCAATTTTGGACCCATGTTATTGCCCAAATACAGTATTTATTTAATATTTATTTATTATGCATATTAATAGACTAATTTGATGAGCTACCTGCACAACTGACTCTCAGAATAGGAGCAACAAACATTTCCATCCATTTGGTTCTTCCTGTGTGACTGATCTCATTGTCATGGAGATTTCATTAAAGAAGGAAGATTGATGCTATCTAAGAAATTTCTAATAAAATGAGGAGATATGAAAACCTAATAATCTATGTGAAATCTCTCTTCTATTTGGACTGTATGCAAGACATTTTCTATGATACTGAACTGGCACATCTTTGTCATGAAATACACATGGCATATTTTGTGCCTTATTTGACATTAAAATTTAGAAGACTCGAAGATAATTCTCTAAAGTTTCAAAAAGTATCAAGTTTTGCATGAAAAACCCCTCATTGGATGAGAGGCTTTAAGGTTATATTTTGGTCTAAATAGTCTTTTATTTATTTTGTTATCAACAAATAACCACTGCAACATGAGAAATGATGAGGGAGTTGAATTACATTCCTTCTAAGGCCTTTTCTAGCTCCATTATCCTGTGATCTTGTATTCTCTCATCTTTTGGTAAATTGAGAGGACTCCAAAGATAAGTCAACTATGTAAGACAGCCATTGAAAATGTTGATGGAACTATGCCTAAAGGGCTATAAAACTGTGCATACTCTTTGATCTGATAATAGGATTATCAGGTCTGTATCCCAAAGAGAGAGTAAAACAGAAGAAAGAATCTACTTGTACAAAAATATTTATAGCAGCTCTTTTTGTGGTGGCAAAAATTGTAAATTGAAGGTATGTCTATCATTGGGGAATGGCTAAACACATTGTGATACACATTGGTGATGGAATACTATCATGCTATAAGACATGATAAGCCAGATAATTTCAAATAAAACTGGAAAGATCTGTAGGAGCAGAGTGAAATAAGCACAATTGGGAGAACATTATACACAATAACAGCACTGTTGTATGATGATCATCTGTGAAAACTTGGCTACTCTTTACCAATGCAATGATCTGGAACAATCCTAAAAGCCTTATGACAGGGGCTGCTATTCACCTCCAGAGGAAAAACCTGTCGGTTGTGTTTCATATGAATGTATTTATGGTTTTATTTTGGGGTTTCGATTATGTATGAGTGTGCTCTTAAGACAATGATCAATATGGAAGTGTATTTTGCATGATGATAACAATACATTTTTTAAAGAAATGAAAAAGTTGATGCTAGAACACATTGAAAGAGATAGGATGTCAAGGCCAAGGGAAACAATAGTTCCACTATACTCTTTTCTGCTTCACCCACATACAGAGCATTGTGTTCATTCCTGGCTATCATGTTTTTAAAATACATGGAAAGCTGATATTCATATGGAAGAAGCCTAGATAGAATGAGGGTGGTGAATAACTGAAGAACATGCCAAATGAGGACTGATTGAAAGAATTGCAGATATTTAGTCTAAAAATAAAAAATACTCAATTATTGAAGATCTACCATTAGATAGAAGGTTAGATTTGTTCTATTTGATCTCAGAGACCAGAACGAGGATCAATACGTGGAAGTTGCAGAGAGGAAGATTTAGGTTTCATGTAAAAAAGACTTTTCCTAATAATTATAGCTAGGCAAAAATGATATAGACACTTCTGGAAGGTAATACATTGTCTCTCAATAAAGGCACTTAAACAAATGACCACCTATTGGAAATTATAGAAAGGATTCTTGACCAGGCGTCAGTTTACCAGATGACCACTGAAATCTCATCCCACTCTGAGAGTCTTTGATTTATAAATGTGTTATGGAAATAATACATATGTATGTGTGAGTGCCAATAGGTGTTTCCTCATTTATTCTTTTTTTTTTCATTTTTTTCTGTGTCTTTTCCTCTTTGAACAATTGATCCTTCAGTGAAATGTTAACATTTAATTATTTCTAGTTGGTGTGTGTAACCAAGCAATTTTTTTTAATTCTTAAATTCCATGTTCTTATGCTAATCTTATATTAGGGTCTTAATATAGTTGCTCCCACATCATTAATATTGGGAATAGATCACTATAATAGAAATTCTGGCAATTAAGTAAGGTTCAACTATAAATGCCCTTAAGACTATTTGGCTTTGTTAGGTCTCAGAACAAACTTTCTGCCAGTTTGTTGCTAATATATGTTCTCAGAATGAATTGAAAATGTTTACATAAGTTTAAATCATTAGCTTCTTGTTCCTGGTCTCATGGCTATAGGAATTAAATTAGAAGGGACTTGTGTTATCGGCACTTGATGCCACAGCCCTATAAATCATGGAGCAGTTATCCATGGAGCTGAAGAAGGAAGTTCCTGATCAGAAACAATGGACAGCACCTTCCAGAATGAAGTATTTTTACAAACCTATCTGTACTTGAAAGTTCAAATCTCCTCTGGGTTACCAGCTGTCTGAAGCAATGAGGACTGTATCATTTCAATTGATCCACAACTTTAAGGATGCCAACAGATGTCCTAATACAAGGTATCATTGCACATCTATCATTGCCTAATAGGGAAAACATTATTATAGAGGATCTGCCAACTTGATAAAGTGCTACAATTATCCTAACACTGTAATATCTATAAGCACTTTAACAGGGGTATAAGTGAAAAAATGGAAAAGAAGCTGCAGTGGTTCCCTGTGAGTTGGAGAATGTATTTCTCTGTTATATTCATTTTCATTCTTAGAGGGAACAAGGAAAACAAAGGAATTTTTATTTGTTTGCTGTATTGATTTAGAATCTTGAACTCTAGAAACTACATTTCCCACAATTCCCTTTTCCTTTTCCTGTTTGTGCATCTCCTTACCTGGAGGGATTTTGAGTTTCTGTTTCTGCCCAAGTGCTCTCTCTGGTTCCATGGTGGAAGAGGGAGGAGTGGCTTTTGGTTTTTGCTAGCCTTACTTCCTTATACTTCAAGGTAAATATTTAATAAATATTATTAAATATAATACTTGGAGTACTTGATATTAATTTTAATCTTTGCATTTACCTTTTCTTTATCCCACAACTTTGGATACACTTTCCTCAAATACTGATTTTTGATCTGATCATTTTTCTGTTCCTTCCAACAAAATGAGAGGCAATACTGCATGGTGGATAGAGAATTGGCCTCAAAACCAGGAAATCTGAGTTCAAACCCTGCCTGACTGTGTAAATTGGTAAAGCATTTAACTTCTCAGTGCTTTAGGCAACTTTTTAAGACCTATAATTTGCAGAAAATGTGGCAACCTGGATTGGTAAAGGATGACCCTCATCAGGACTTCCTTCTTTCAATAATCAAATGTCTAATTCATGCTCTTATCCCTTTCCTCCAATGCCTGCCTATCTTGTATGACTCTTGTCCAACATATGTTGTCCACAGGGGCTTCACCAACATGCCGGAGCTCTTCCTTATGTTCTGTTAACATGGTACGAGTACCAGCAGGGAACTCTAACTGTTCACATATCTTTCCATACATTTGTCACATGACCAAACCATCTCTTCTTCCTATCCACTGAAGAAGCATTTACTTCTGTTCTTCAAAGTTCCTGATTACTGATACGCTATAGCCTGCTCATACTACCTACTATGCTTCTCTCCATTAACTTCTTTGTGGTATTCTTTTTTAAACACATGAAAAATTTATTTTGTACTTATTATTGTACTAACTAGTTTCATATTCAAGATTATACTTCATGACTTTGACACATAACTTCAGTTTCTTCTGCCTTAAAAACTAAAATTATTTTAGACATAAATTCTGCTTTACTGCAGAAATATAAAGCTTTTATTATTAATTGTCATTGTTATTTGTTTGATTTCACAATACATACACACATATCTCCCTAACATCCTAGCATAGTCATGGTTTACATGTAATGAACAAAAGATGAAAGGGCTGAAGAAACGAAGGTTTACTCTTCTAAACATATTGATGTATTAAGCATTTATGCCAATAATGCCCAACAAATCAGGTTAAGTCACTTCCCCAGTTTAGGGCTAGACCAGACATATAGAGCAAAAAATTAAAAATCACAATTACACAAAAAAGACCAATTAGTTAAAGAATACAACATGCAATATTAGGTAATCTGGTCTCTAATCTAAGATTAGGGGCTTTTCCAAATTGGAAAGGACAGATTAAATAGGTACCATTTCCTGAATTCATGAAAAGAGGTGTCCCACTTCTCTCTAAATATCTGTAAATCAAATGAAGATGGAAATAATAACTAATTGATCAGCATGGGGCCATTTACAAGTAAGGCATACAGGTTGCTTGAGATGTGAGAATACTCTTTATATCAGTCTTAGGGTTTGACTGTTTCTGGTCAGCATAGCCCAAATGCTGAGTTAAGGGTCTCTAAACAGCAGGTATAGATGATCTAGTTTCCCAGTCACACACAGCCGGTTCATCAATACATTAAGGTTTACTCCCAATTCCCATAATTTGTTTAAGATAGGAAATAAGACTTGGGACATGAGTGATTGACAGGGCATGGAATTAGAATTTTCCCTGGAACTGGTGGAATAGAATTCCAGAGAGTCAGTTAAGAAACTGGTAATATCTTTGGACCTGGATGAAGGAGAAGTGGTATTTTCCTGGAGCAGCTTGAGAAACCATCAGTCAAATTACAAGCCTGGGAATATCTTTGACTGTGGAGAAGAAGACAGGCTTCATTCTTCTGCTGAACAGATAGAACAGACCACCTTTGGATGTTTCTCTTGGGATTTTTGAACTTTGCCCACCAAAAGACTGTTGTGAGATCACTAAAGATTTTGCCTTTAATGTTTTTAGAAATAAGATAGTTTGTAGTCAGATAGCTTATAATTTAGAGGGTAAAATAATTAATATCATTCCCTTTCACTTCTTTTCCTTTTTACCTTCCCCTTCCTTGTTTTAAGAAAATCAAAATATTTACATGTTTCCTTCTATGTTTCTTCCCTAAAACCCTTTCAACCCTATTGTAATATTTCAAATTGAATGAACTTTTCTCTCAAGACAAAATTTGAACTAGGTCCATAACTAAGCTAACTTTAGAATTGAGTCAAAAAAGATGTATTCAGTGTGATTCATTCAGTTCCCACAATTAACCACTTGCTGTCCTAATTCCCTCCACAATTTTCTCATACAACCTATCCTTATATGTGGAAAACTGGAAGGAAGGTTTTGCTAATTTATACTTTATCTTAAAGTACTTTTTCTAATGTCTAATAAATTACTTCCCTTAAGAGGATGGCTAAGACCTTGCACAGCACCATGAGAGATGAAAAGTAACCAGAGCCAGCATTTGGGCCAGTACCAACAATATAGTATATCCCTAGACTTGGAAAAGATCACAACAAGAGTAGTCTGAAGATCTTAAGTCACATAGTCTCCAAAAATGGGAAGGGGAAGGAGCAACCCACAGGTCAGCCAAAAGGAGCCTTCACAGATGAAGTACTGAGATCTCAGGGAAATAATAAGGGAGGAGAGGATTAAGAGTTGCAAAAGATCTCAGAGAAGAATGCTAATTGGGTCTAGATCCAAAGAATTTAAATTGAGGGAAGAAACTATAGTCACCCAGAAAGATGGATTCATCTGGAACAATCAGAGGAAGGGCATCCCTACCATACAGAGTTCCTGGACTCCCCAAACAGAGAATATATTCCAGAATTGTTGAGGCACTAAATAAACAGCCTTCCCAAACCAAATATGTCTAAAATAAATTGGCTCCAAAACCAGATAAATGTGGGTCAATTACTATCCAGCCTGAGACCTGGTAGAAGGGGGTCTGTAATGAAGGGAAAAAACTAAGATATTACCAGTTGTAGTTTTCTATTTGCACATAAAATGAGGAATAACTAGTAACACCATGTGACATCAAATTTTGTTCCATTTTTATTTTGACCATCTCCTAGAATTAATCCTCTAGGGCAGTAAAGTCCTTAAAAACAAACAAATACATTTATGGGCATTTACTAAAAGCTTAGTATGTGTCAGGCACTGTGCTGGCATTTAAGGATATAAACATAAAAGTAAAACAATCTCTGCCTTTGAGAAGTCTCCATATATATGGTGGCAACCATACACTGAGATATAGGGCTCTATGAAATACACACATGAGACAAGGTAATCTTGGGGGGAAGCCACTTATAATTAGAGAGACCATTAAAGTCCCCTTGCAGAGAGCAGCATTTGAACTGAGTCTTGAAAGAAAACAGAGATTCCAAGAGGTAGAAGTGAGGAAACAGAGCACTTCAAGGACCAGAACAGGTATTAAAAAAAGGGAAATAGAAAACAGAGTAGGGTGTCATGTATGAGGAAAAATAAACAATGAAGACTGATTCTACTATAGAGTGTATGAACCAGCCATGTGTTATCTGGAAGGAAAAGCAAAAAGAAGCCAAGTTATGAAAAGCTGTAAATGCTAATCAGAGGAATAAATATTAATTGATATGAGGGAGCTACTAGAGTAAGCAGAATAACAATCAGCCCTTTGGTGCCTCTGTAGAGGATTCAGTAGAGTTGGAAGAGAGGAGAGGAATGAAGACCAGTTGGGAATCTATAGAGTACCAAAAAGTGTTGAATGCTATGTTCAAGGAGCAAGGTAAAGACAAGGAAAAGGTCTGCATTTTTTCCCCATACTTGTCCAAGTGTTTGGTTTGGAAGCCAGGTAAGTGATATTATTTAAGAAATCAGAATTGCGGGGCAACTATGTGGCTCAGGGGATTGAAAGACAGGCCTAGAGACAAAAGATCATGGGTTCCAATTTGATCACAGATACTTACTAGCTATGTGATCCTGGGCAAGTCACCCCCATAACCTAGCTCTTACCATTTTTCTGTCTTGGAACCAATACATTGCTAAAACAAAAGATAAGAAAAGGAAGGAAGGAAGGAAGGAAGGAAGGAAGGAAGGAAGGAAGGAAGGAAGGAAGGAAGGAAGGAAGGAAGGAAGGAAGGAAGGAAGGAAGGAAGGAAGGAAGGAAGGAAGGAAGGAAGGAAGGAAGGAAGGAAGGAAGGAAGGAAGGAAGGAAAAGGAAGGAAGGAAAAGGAAGGAAGGAAGGAAGGAAGGAAGGAAGGAAGGAAGGAAGGAAGGAAGGAAGGAAGGAAGGAAGGAAGGAAGGAAGGAAGGAAGGAAGGAAGGAAGGAAGGAAGGAAGGAAGGAAAAGGAAGGAAGGAAGGAAGGAAGGAAGGAAGGAACGAAGGAACGAAGGAACGAAGGAACGAAGGAAGGAATTTTTTTACATATGTTTTACATAGTGTTTTACATATGAAGAAAATGAAGCCCAGGCAGGTTAAGTAACTACACAGTGTGTTTAAGATGGCATTGAAACTCAGGACGCCCTAAATCCCAGTCCAGCTTCTTACCCACCAAGCCACCTCTCCTTTTCTATTCCTTGACTAGAATGGAACCACTAAAATCATAAAGCATCTCAACATCAAAAGTGCTGGCAAAGCCCCTTTCTGGCACCTATTGACCATTTCTCTACATATATTAAAGAGCTGATTTAGTCAGCAGAGATAATGACATTGCCCTCTCACTTGGTATTGTGTCTCTGCCTTTACCCACTCAACCCTCTTGAAAAAAATCTAAAAAGGCTTAAGGGGATACTTTCAATGACCCCTGAAAGCTAGAGCAAATTGGTGGTTATTGGGCAAATAACAAATAGCTGGCTTTTAGTCTCCCTCTAGAGATTGGCAATTGGAAAACATGTGAAGAGGTCACCATAAGCTAAGGTGAGACTTCTGATGGACTTCAATTTCCTGAATCAGGAGGAATAGCTAGATCTAATGATATTAACTAGTGAAAATCACCATGCTATGTTCTGAGGTTTGTGGTCACTGGGAGCAAGAATATCTTCCTGGAAAGACAGAAGGCCTAAATACTCAAGACTACAGGAAGAACAAAATTTAGGAGGTATTTTGCTAATCCTAGAACAAGGGTTTTCTGTCTTTTCTAAAAGTGTGAGAAAAAAGTCTTTAGTATTAAAGCTAAAAAAGTATATTGCCCCAAAGAGATAAGCAAGGATTGTAGCTGAGCTAAAAGCTGAAGACAGTTAAAACTACAATCCAGAAGAATGTGGCAAAGATTCAGAGGGGCAGCAGCTCCCAACAGACCAGTGTCTGGCTGAGCAACATCTGCTAGATGGGTCTGAGTTGCTTTTAAAAGAAACAAATCTAATATGGACTACAAGAAAAGGAACAGACCTGGCAGAAGAAACAGTGTGATGACATTAATGGAAGACTTTGATGGCCTTGTGGCATTGGAGATGTGTAAGAAGAGCATAATCCCCTTGCATGTGCCCTGGCCATATATGTTTCCAACATGCATGTACCTCTAGAAATGAAAACTGACCACAAGTGTTTTCATATATGTTCCCCCGATCTGTGTGTCCTTTTACCAAGGCCCCTATATTTGTGAGAATATGTGCCAAATGTTTAAAGGGGAAATGCTTGGTTGTTAGTATTCTTTAAATGCCTTTTCATTAAATACTTTTGCTTTGAACTAATTGTGTCCTCTGAATGACTAGTAAAGGTAACTACATCAATGGACACTTTTCGACTATGGTCTTAGAAAATGAAGACTATGATCACAGAATTTCTTGAACTTGGACTAACCATTTCCCAGGGAACCTTCCTTAAGAATTTAAGAGAGAGTGTTACCTGTGTAAACACTATTCAGATAATCAATTTAAACCTTCTCTACAGGAACATGCATTTAAGCATCTACCATAAGCTGGGCATTATGGTAAATGCTTTATAAATATTTAAATATTATTTCATTTAATCCTCACAACTACCCATGGAGGTAGGTACAATTATCATCCCCATTTTATATTTGGGGAAACTGAGGCAGACAGAGATCAAGTGACTTGCCTAGGGTCTCACCCCTAGTAAGTGTCTGAGGCCATATTCCAATTCAGATCTTCCTGATTCCAAGTCTCACATTCTAATCACTGAGCTACAAAGCTAAATTTATTATACTACTCTTTGATAGACAGACAGACAGACAGACAGACAGATAGATAGATAGATAGATAGATAGATAGATAGATAGATAGATAGATAGATAGATAGATAGACAGATAATTTCATCAAAATAGATATACTTTTATTTGTCCACATTGTTTTCCTGTGCCTTAAGTCCTGTCCTTCCTCACATCTGCTTCTTAAAATTCCTAGCTCTTTTCAATGCTCAGGTCAAGTGCCATTTTCATAAAAAAGCATTTTCTAATTCCCCCAGTTAGTAGATCCAGGTTCCTAATCACTTTGTATTTATATTATTTATATACTGTTAATACATATTGCGTCCTTCCAGAAAGATATAAGCTCTGAAGGACTATTCATTTTTGTCTTTATATCCTCAGCACCTAACACATCAAGCACTTGATAAAACACTAGTGATTAACTAATTTATTGTATGATAGCAACATTCAATGCTTGTCAAGAATGTGAATAACTCATAGTGAAGTATACTGTTATCAAAATCTAGAAATCATCTTCCCTGGGAAACTATAAATAGTGTAAAATTCATACACTTCTAATTTACTATTTAACTTACAAGTGTTTTAAATGTCTCAATGTCTAAATCACTGATGCCATAGTTATCACAAAGATCATTTCTCTCCTCTGATTCCACAAGAAAGATAAAAATAAAGCAAATAAGTGTATAAAACATGAAAACACTCAGATGTGGGGAATGTGAAATGGAATGAAATAAACACCTTAAGCAGACTCCAAGTCTTGAATTACCTCTGTGTGGTGATCTGATAAACTATAACATTTCTTTGTTTGTTTTATATATAATCCATTTTTCCAGTTGATGATTCTCCCTACTCTTTATGAATTGAAATACTAGGTCCTGGACAGAGTTGATATGTTTTCTGATTCAATCACTACCTCTGCTGACCTCCACCATGTTTGGCACCTGTAAAAATGGAATGAATTGAATTTTCAGTTAAGATAGTGACATGAACATTTGTAGAAAATCACAGGTCTCTTAGATACACTCCAGCAAATGTCTAAAAGGACACCAGATGACCAAGAAGACCAAAGAGAAATATCGATAAATTCTTCCATCCAGCGCAGCACATGATAAGAAAACCAGAAGCCAGCAAATGTGTTACTAAGAGTTGATCACATCCTTTCTCTTTTATAATTTTCTTTATTTCAAAGGGGAGATCAAACGTGGGTGAAGAGAAAAAATAAAAGCATGGGAGATGGAAATAAATAATTAGCAATCATAACTATGAATGTGAGTAAGGTGAACTATCCCATAAAGTTGAGGATAATATAATGGCTTAAAAAACAAAAATCAGAAATCACATTTGAAATATATACTGAGTTAATACAGAGAAAGAGCAGAGTATATTATGTCTTAGATTTAAAAAAAGATAGTAATGATTTCAGAAAACTCAATGGTAAAATAAATAAATATATTTATATAAATCTAGTAAATGGCATAATATCTAAAGGTTTCTTAAAAGGCAGGGAGAAATAGAAGGCAAGACTAAAATAGCTAGGAATCTCAATGTGCCCCTTCTAGACCTAGAGACAGAAAAATTCTATTCACAATAAATACAGAATATATTACATATAGCTAAATTTAGCTCAATCAAAAAAAAATAAAAGAACATTTCTCAAAGCCTCTAGCATACATACTTTGATCCAGCTATACCACCACTGGGTTTGTACCTCAGAGAGGATTTTTTTTTAAGTTAGTACAAAAATATTCATAGCCACACTCTTTGTGGTGGCAAAAAAAAATGGAAAACAAGAAAGCATCTCCCAGATGGGGAATGACTGAACAAATTGTGGTATATGATGGTGATGGGATACTAATGTACTGAAAGGAATGATGAACTGCTTGATTTCTATATGAACTGAAAAAGACCTCCATGAACAGATGCAGAGTGAAATGAGCAGAGCAAGGACAACATTATGCAAAGTATGTGAAACATAATAGAAGGATCAAATGTAATAGACTCTGTTACTAATAACAATGCAATGATCAAGAACAATACCATGGAAGTTATGAAAAAAGAATGCTATGCAGATCTAGAGGAAGAACGATGGGAGTAGAAATGCAAAAGAAAAGCATGATTTATCACTCCGTTATATGGTTATATGATTTGGGGTTGTGGTTCTTAAAAGATTACTCTATTACAAATATGAATAATATGGAAATAGGTTTTGAGTAATAACACATGTATAAACCAATGGAACTGCTTCTCAGCTATGGGAGGGGGAAGTAAAAAAAGGAGGGAGGTAATGTGAATCATGTAATCATGGAAAATGTTATAAATAATAAAAATTAATTACAAAATTTTAATTACAAAATTTTGCACAAAAGAGATTCAAAGAATTCTGGGAAGACTTATATGAACTGATGCAAAGTAAAGGAAGTAAAACCAGAATGATTTATGTAATGGCTATAACCTTGTTAAAAAAAAAAACAAATTTTGAAAGACTTAAGGACTCTGATAAATGAAATGATCAATCACAATTCCTAAAGACTGATGATAAAGTTTGCTTCTTCCCTTCTGACAGACTGTAAGTGCAGAACAAGGCATATATTTTCAGATGAAGCAAGTGTATAAATTGTTTTGTTTGACTATATTATTTGTTAACAAAAAAAAGACTTTTTGTAGGCGGGTAAAGGAGACATAAGGAGATAAAGACTAAAAAAATGGCAAACATTTTAAAATACACAGAAAAATGGAGGGAAGTTCAAAAGGGGTCATAGAAAAGTAGGGTATTACTAGCACTGCTGTGTTAAATTTAATATCTACTTTTAAATTAAGTATCCATACATAATAGAGATTTGAAATCTTTAATAATTACCCTTTTCTGTTCTTTGTAGAAGGAAATGTTCATATTTGTTCATGTTTGTAAAGTTAATAATTTTAAAATATTTCTTAAAATTAATAAAAGCTTTTTAAAGTAATATTATTCCATTAAGGTTACAACACTTTGTAGTGTAATAAAATAACTTGAGGAATGCTTTAAGACTTCAATAAAATCCATATCTAATCTATAACTAGAGTGCAAAATAATATGACTCATTAATGCCTATAAAGAATGTGGGGTTTTCAGAGGAAAAAGAAATCTACAAACTCATAGGAAAATTAGCAAACAAGAAATGAGCTAAACATCTCCCTTTTAGCTCAGATGCCTTCATATTGATCAGAATTATGTTTCCACCTAAGAAGCCTTTCTACCAAAGCTTAGAATGTAGTTGATTCATTCTTTATCTTCTACTGATACTACCAATAGTGTTGCCAATTAGTACTAATTATAATTTGGGTATCTGTCTACTATGAAATAGAGGGTGTACACTCTTTGTTCTAAAGGCCACTGAACAACAATGAAGTAATAATGATTCTTGGTCATTCTTAACCCTATCCAGAATTAAACTGGTGGCATGGAACCAGTAAATTCATATTCTTATTAACATTAAGCTGAGCCTTGCCATCGTCTTTTTTCCCATAGTTTTAAAACTTGTGCAAATAAGACACCTCCTTCAAAGTTATATTTTCATCACTTTTAGGCTGCTTTAACTATTAAAAATAAACTCTAACAGTCATCATCTTGGAAAAAATGTAAGGATTATCAAATAAGCAAAATTGTTATGGTAATGTTACCTGGAGGTGTATCATTTTAAGTAATGAGAGTGGGATAATGACTTGTATTTTATATGACTAGAATATCTTCATGAATATCAAAATCTCATATTTTATCATTCCCAAAGATAACTGGAATTTCTGGTATATGTCAGAAGGTGCTGTCATGCAACATTAGCCCAGATTGTAGGCTTTACAACTAGAAGGAACACTGGCGATGATCTAGTGTATTGCCTTCATTTTAAAGATGGAAACACTGAGGCTCAGAGGTATTCAAAAAATGATTGATTACCATCATAGTGGTAATAAGTAGACAAGCAAGAATTGGAAGCCAGGTTCTCTGACTTTAAATCCAGTGCTCTTTTTGGGTTGTGAATAATTTTTAGTTCATAAGATTCCTGAAACCTTGCACTTATATAATATTTGAGTAGGGTTTTTTCAAAGTATCTTTTGGCAATAAAGAGATAGCCATTATGAAGTCTTATTCATCCATTGCCTCTGTTGCTGATCCCCAACATAAAATATTTTCTATTGACAATGAAGAGACACTATTAAGCTAGAGAACCTCAAACAATGTAACCCATCAATAAGTACTATCTGTAAGAATCGATCCCTGTGCTTACAACGTTGGTATTGGGGCATATTAAAGAACTGACAACCTTCCAAGACATTACCAGCCTGAGAACCAGCATGAGTTTCCAGAATGCTAATGTTGGCATTGTGTAAGGGGTAAAATTATGGTTGGACTGAATATTTAAGAGAATGGTTGCCAGGAACTGATTACTTAATTCCAAATGAATTACTCAAGTCAGAATGACTTTTATGGTAGTTTATTTGCAAATAGAGAGAGTAAAAGTAAGGAAAATGAGAGAGAGAGAGAGAGAGAGAGAGAGAGAGAGAGAGAGAGAGAGAGGAGTGAGAGAAAGAGAGAGAGAGAGAGAAACACAGAGAGAGAGAAAGAGAGAGAGAGAGAGAGAGAGAGAGAGAGAGAGAGAGAGAGAGAGGGAGCGAGAGAGAGAGAGAAAGAGAGAGAGAGAGAGAGAGAGAGAGAGAGAGAGAGAGAGAGAGAGAGAGAGAGAGAGAGAGAGAGAGAGATACTCCGGCTTGATCTGAAACAGGCAGGGCTTCAGAGGCCCCAGCAAAGGGGGGCACAGAGGTAAATTAAACAAGGCTTCTAGCCAGGAGACCACCTCCAAGACAAGGGGCCTCTCTGGAGGCTAGTGCCTCCAAAAGAGCCAAGGAAAGGGAGTCAGCCTTTTTTACTCACCCACATGTCAGTCCAAAGGCAAGAAGTCTGAGATCTCAAGCCTGAGCTCCTCCAAGGCCAAGTTCAAAGGGGAAGAAACCTTCACAGGAAGTTACCACCATGTTTAAAGACAATTCTTTGCATCACTTCCTGTGCCTTTGGTCCACTTTTACGCATACCAATGGTGGCTTTAACTTTGCTTCAGACTGCCCAGAGAGAAGTCAGTTGTTTTTGATTTGTCACTCGCTAGCACATGTGGGTCAAAGCCCTCACCCACCCAGCTTAAGGATTAAGTAGGGGTGTATACATTCCCGGTGGCTAAAATCTAAAGAATAAATAAGGAAGTTCACACATTGTAAGTTTAAAATATTACAACATCTGATGCAGGGCTACTCCACCACAATGAACATTAACTGCTGTTTACTGGAAGAGGAATATTTTTTAAACCCTCACCTTCCATTTTAGAATCAGTACTATGCATTGGTACTAAGGCAGAAGAGTGGTAAGGGCTTGGCAATAGGGGTTAAGTGACTTGCTCAGGGTCACACAGCTAGAAAGTGTCTGAGGCCATATTTAAACCCAGAACTTCTTTTTTCCAGACCTGGCTCTCTCTCCACTGAGCCCCTTCATTGCTCCCTGGTTAACATGAATATTAACTATTGGTGCTTTACCTTCCAATATCAGAGCTGTAGCAGGAAGGCACTAACTACTTGTAATTTTTTAAATATGTTAACCAAAATATAGAACTTAATACACATGAACAAAGAAGTCCTTGCTGGTATTGTAGGAATTTCCCAGGCCCATAGTTACATTTTTGATTGTGCCTTTACAATTCCTACTTAGCATAAGTCTCCACCTAAAAATCAGAACACATTCCTAGGGCACTTTGTAAACTCTTTACCACAATTCCTTTCTTTTTTTCTTTCTTAACAATTCTTGTCTTTGGGGGATGAATAAGTAGCTATTCCATATTCTGAAAGAACTTGAGAATTCATCTAATAAAAGGGCTTTGTACAGGGCTTGAAAATGCTGGTCCCTAATACAAACTCTGGTGTCTGGAGTTCCTATGAGCGGATGAATGTAAATTGTGCATTTTAGCAGCTGATGAAGAATGAGTAGGTGTCTGCAGCTCAGGAGCTTCACTCACAGCTTCTGCTTCAGGCCACTGCCAACTGTCCAGAAGCCCTGTCTCACATACACAGACATCTTGAGGAGGTCATTTCTTATATCACCATTTCCAGATGTTTCACAAGTCAGGCTTCTCCTTCCTATCCAGAGGCTTGATGGATAATTAGCACCATCTAAACATGCTGAGTATCTCTTCCAGTTAATTGACAGACCAAATGACTCCTTCGGCAAGTGGCAGACTCAAGTATGAGTATAGATGAGACCAAGAGCATCCATCATACTCACACTGCTGCCACACAGTGGTTCAAGAGCTGTCCATATCAAGTTATTTATTGTATTGGCTATTAACTCACCTCTAGAAATGTTTAACTTCTTGGAAAAGGAAAGTCCTGCCCTCCAAAAGAAAGACAAAATAATAACTTTGTCCTTGTACATAGAAATAAAAGGATCCTCCATAATATTAGACCATAAATACTGAACTTGGGCGTACAGCCTAAATGAATAATGCTGCCAAAAGAGCATGGGTTGGAAAAACCATGGGGAATACTGGGGGAAAAAAAGAAATTATATAAATGTGAGATATTACTTCAGACTCCGAGTAATAACTTACAAACCTCTAAAATAAAGTGGGACCTCCCAAAATCATAAGACCATTTTCCTTTGACCAAAATCTTGTGTATTTTTTTAAAAAAGGTAAATTGCAAAGCCTAATTGATATACTTCAAATATCTGCTTTGTGGTAATGAAAAGAATCATCAACATTTAATTCGAGAAGGAACTGCAGATATCCCCTAAACCAGCTGTCTCTTTAAACAGATAAGAATCCTGAGGTGCACAGAGGTAAAGTTAATGACCGTTTCCTCCAATTTACCATACTGGCTCTTTGATCTTGTCAATGAAGGTCCATTCCCTTCAGCAAGGGCATAGCTCTATAGGGTAGTCCATCCTGCCTGACCTGTGTGATACGTTCACTGCAGGAATTATGCTCAATGTGTCAGAAGTCTCCCTTAAATTCTCTTTGTCACTCCAAGGGTACCAATGAAGCATGCTAGTATGTGACCACATTAATAATAATGGCTCATATTTATACAATACTTTATGGTCTACAAAGTGCTCTCTTCACAGTAACCTTGTGAGAGAGAAATTGTGTCATACCAAAAATCTAGTCCAATAGTTCTCAGAGGTGTTTGGCTCATGGCACAGAAGAATCTTGGCATCCTAAGGAAGAGTGATGAGAGTGACATATGTACATGTAACTACAAATGGAAGCTCCATATAATTCATGACTCAAATAGCAAGAACTGAAACCCTAAGAATATATTAAAATACATCTTTTGAGAAGCACTGATGTATGTAGTTCCACCCATAATTAACCAAGAATTCTTTCCAAACTGTTGATAAATGGGCATCCAATATTTGATTGAAAACTTCTGGTGAAATAGAATCCACTACCCTTAAAGAAAATTCATTTCACTTCTGGATAGCTCTAATTATGAGAAAATATTTTTATTATGTCAAGCCAACATTCTCTGCAGTTTCTACTCATGCATTTCTACTATGTATTCATGCCTTCCAGGGTTAAATAGATAGCTTCCGAATATTTGAGAATCATTCTCATGTTGTTTTTGTCTTTTTTTCTCCAGAAAAAGTGCGCCCTATTCCTTCAATTAATTCTCAGCTGAAATGATCTCCACTCTTTTCATTTTCTAGATCACATTCTGCATTTTAGTTGTCCTTTTCCTAAGCTGTGGTGCCCAGAACTGAATATAGTATTTCAAATGTAGTCTGACAAGGTCAAAAAATAGCAGAATAATCATTTTCCTTGGTCTAGATCATATACAATCCAAGATACATTTTTATCTGTCGTATCACTCTGTTTTTTTCATTTAGAGTTTATAGTCCATAAAAATCCAAGATTTTTTAAATATGGATTGCTGTCTGGTACTCAAATTGGCAATTTTACATTTTCTCCATCTTAGAAAAAAAGTGTAAAGCTCTTAATCACATTTACAAGAATCTTAAAATGTGTTCTTATCAACCTATTTTCTTTGCATCCTCCATTCTTAGCATAATTCTTGTCACATAGTAGATATTCAATAAATGCTTAATAACTGAATTACAGGATGTTTGAGGCAAAATATTGTAGATAGATGGCCTAAATATAAGCAGCTTACCACTACACTAAGGAGCAAAGGTAGGAAGAAGCAACCAGGTGTTTGCCTTTCAGCAGAATGAATAAACATAGAGGAAAGAGTAGAGAGAAAATGTAATGCTCACAAATACTCAAAATTGTACCCAATTTAAAAAAAATTGTCCAAGTGAGTCATAACAACCTAAATCTGGCTGCTCAGCCAGGAAGCTCAAGTATAAAACTACAAGTACTTTCCTCATGCAGGTGCTCACCTAGAGCAGAAGCTCATCCTCCTCCTCCTTGTCATCAATTCCTTTGGAGCTATTTTGGTGTGATAAAGGATGGGGGGGGGGGATTCCAGATTAATTAGTCTACAGTTATACTAGACAATGCCCCATTAATTTTTCAATAGAAAAAGAAAAAAAAAACTTTGGTTTACAAAAAATAAAAGAGTTGTGCAAGCATGGAAACTGAGGTCCTGAGAAAAAAAAGAAAAAAGGCTTCATAACAACTGACAAGTTGTAATAAGAGAAAATTATTTAAGTATAACTTGGATCAAGAACTAAAGGGGGACCTTAGAGGTCATCTAGTCTGAACTCCTGACCTTATAGAAGAGGAAATTGAGACCCTGAAGGGAAAATAATCTGCTTATGGTAAATAACATAGGTAATAAATAGCATATCTTGGTTTTAAACCCACGTCCTATGATTTCAAATTCAATGTTATTTCTACATCATTTCATTTCATCATTGTTTAAGTCTCCAGATGAGATTAGAAAATATAGTTGTCAATATGTGTATAACTGTAGTTAAATGTAAACTGTTATATAAATGTAAATTGTAGTTAATTATAATTTAGAGTTTAGATAAATAGCTTTATTACTTAGAGTTTTATGCTAGGTTTATTGAAGATTATTTGAAAATAAAAGTTCATATTTATTCACAGAAAATGGTCAAAACCAAGCCCAAGAGAAGCTCATTGCCATCCTTTCTGAAATAATTGTGCTTTTAGGATGATTGTTAAACATGAAATCTCCATTATATAGGAGTACTTCTATATTTTCAATGAAAAAGGAATTTCTCTTGATAGTTTCCTCTAAATTATTTTCCCTCAAGCAATATTATGTCTCTAATTAGTAAGGGTGAGGTTTGTGGATCCATTAATATCTTCTGGGTATGCAAATATTGAAATATAACAATTTCCAAAGAATCAGAATTCAGATTCTTAATAAGAATCTCCAAAGGATAATAGAGAGTCAAGTTGTGAGTGATGTAAATACCTTATTATCAGTAATGAATTACACACAAGGAGTGGTATAGATGATATTATCAAAATATATGTAATGGGAAAAGTAGATGAACTAATTTTATAACTAAAACAAGGAAGCCTTTCTGCTATACTCTTATAATGTTAAATTTTTTTGAAAAAGCTGCCCAGTGAATTGAAGATATCATCCCCTGAAGATTTAAAAGAGAATATAGTCAAGAATTACAGAAGATAAAAAAAAAGACCCAGACAAGTGAGTACACACATTGTTGACTCATTGAATGTTCAATCAATGTCCTAAAACCACCAGGTCCTTCATCTATAAAATGGGAACAGTGATAGCTTCTTCAGAAGGCTGTAGTTAGGATCAAGTAAGTTAATCTGTCTAAAGCACAATATAAAGCACTTTGAAAACCCTAAAGTAAAATGTAATTTTTTTTAATTCTTTCTGCTCTTCCCTTATGTGAAGGTCAGAATGTTTGCTCATCTCCAGACCTGGGATGTCTCTTCTACTTTTATGATTTTTTTCAAGAATTACTATCAGCAGCTCAATAATTACTACCTTATAGTTCAGTATTCAAGGATGTAATTTCCAGGGTGGGGGGGGGTGGCTACCTAGAACTCATTGTGGGCAGCCAAGAGTTCTTTTTATCATTTTTTTCATTTACCCTTCTTTTTGACTCCCTGTTAACTATTATTATTTTATACTTCAATCCAAAGACAATTTCCTTCATGGGGAAAATGGAAATAAAATTAAAATTGAATAGCTCTGCTCTCTCTTGAAATCTGTTCTCTTCATTCTATCTATGCTAAGTTTATTATCTTGTCTTTAATCCACCTCTTGCCTCCTGCAAGTAGAAGATAGGACAGGGGTAACCAAATGGCAATTCAGTCTCCCCGTGTTTGCACAGGATGACCTCCATGCCTGAAATATGCTGCTTCTTTATCTCCATTTTTCAGAATAATCTTCCTCCAAGATTCTGATCAGGTATCATCTCATTTAGGAACCCTTCCCTAATATCCCTCTTCTCGTCAGTCATTTTGATTCTCTTCCTCATCCAATTAACTCATATTTACTAATTTGTATATTTGTTGTGGTCTTCAGGTGAATAAAAGTTCTTGAAGATAGGGACAATTTCTTTTCCTCATTGCTTCCTCACCACCCAACACACGGTCTTGCACATATCAGGTGCTTAAAAATATTTTAACCAAATTTCCTTTATCAAATTTAAATCAAACTACCAAAATATGGACAGAAAGAAAAAAAGAACACATATAAAGAAACATCACTGTCTTCTTTATTGGCCTATTTTCAGTTTAAAGAAATCGACACATCCAGAATCAAAGCCGCCATCATGAGTGCAGAGAGAATTGGGTTTTGTCACATGAGCTGATAGCCGATGGAGCCAAGAAGTGCATACTTCCTCCTCTAGCAACCACTCTCCCCAGCACTCACCCCATATCTTCTCATTTATCTTCTGGTCAGAACTCTGGTCTTTAACTCTAAGATCCTGAGGAGTCCCTTTCTCCTAAGACCATGTTTGCCCTAAATCTCTCATGAGGGTAAAAGTAGTAGTCCCTGGGAAATAAACCATCCTTTCCCAAAACAACTGTTCCTGAACATGTTTCACACATTTCATTTCATTTTGCACATTTCAAAGTATTCGTGTACTCTGTGATCCAGCTATGTTGGCCTACTTGGAGTTCCTTCCACAGAGGACTCTGTCTCCCACCTCAATGCCTTTTCTCCAACTCTTCTCCATACCTGGAATACTTTCCCTCTACCTTGTACTATCTCTTGTTTCCATCAGGATTTAGTTTAAATCCTACCTTCTGTGGGACATCTTTTCTGGTCCCACTCACCAACTCCTCTGCTGGCACTTTCCCTCTCAAATTATTTTCCATTTGCACTGCATATATTTTGTATGTTCCCAATTATTTCCACACTGTCTCTGCCATTAGAAAGCCCTTCTTGAGGGCAGGCATTATGTCCATGACTGGCATGCATTAGGAGCTTAATAAATGCCTGTTGAAAGGGCAGTTAGGTGGCCCAGTGACTAGAAAGCCAGTCCTGGAGACAGGAGGTCCTAGGATTAAATCTGGCCTCAGACACTTCCTAGCTAGGTGACCTTGGGCAAGTCACTTGACCCCAATTGCTTTGCCCCTACCATTCTTCTGCCTCAGAACCAACACTTAGTATCAATTAATTCTAAGACAGATTGCAATGTTTTTTTAAATAAATGCTTATAGGTTGACAAAAAGCCAGGACTGTCCCTTACATTTCCACCTTCCTCATTCCACTCTAAAACTAAATTTGCCTCATGTTTATTTTTAGATTTTTATGGTTGTTCTCTTAATAATTTTATTATAATAATAATAATTAACAATTCTTAATATTATCAACTTTGCCTTCATTATTCTGGAATAAAATTAAAAGTCTTAAATGTCCCCGGTCTATTGCTTCCTTTAGAACAACTTGGAGTAACCCTATTCCTGAAATAAAACTTTCTTGTGATTTTCCTTTTTGAATCAATCCCTACTCATTGCAAGCCCCTTTCAAGCTTCCATTAACTTCCCTCCTTCTCTGTTTTAGAGATTTCTTCAAGTGACTCTTGGCTACCTTTTTTATCCTTGAGTCATTGCCCTGAGATGTTTCCAATTAACCTGCTCACTTGTCAGTAAGTATAGGACTAAAGATAACTTTTTTTAAGAACCACCCTACTTTGAACCCAAACTTACTTGATTAAATTGAACCAAAGCACTTCCAACAGGAATCCTAAATAGATTTCTTCACTTATCATGACCCAAGAGATCCACTCCAGCTCAAAGGGTCTGTGACTCTGTGACCTACCATGAAATATGATTTGCAGATGAGAATACAAAGCATCATATTGCCATTTAAAATAATAATTGTGACTTTGCCTTTATGACATATTTCTGGTCATAGCTGAGATTTATGTGAGGCCAAGTCTTTCATCAGAAATATGAAGGCTAATTATAATGTGTTCCCAGAACCAATTGCTATGACAAGTGGGATTGACTATATTGAGAATTAAGTAATTCAATACCTACTTACACATGAGAAAGAATATGGAAGTTTTAGGGGGGAAAAGAGCTGGCAGTGGAGTCAAGACAACCTGGGTTCAAGTCCCATTTCTAATATTTTCTGACTGGGGAACCTCAGTCAAATTTTATCTCAAGTCTAGAAGTCACAATGTCCGATGTATTTTACATAGCAACATCTCCTCCACCCAGTGAAATGACAGATTTAGATAAAATGAAGAAATAAGTCTTATCTCTTCAAGAAGGATCTGTACTTCTAGAGGGTCAGAAATGCTTATTATATCTTCTGTATCTCTCACAGCCCCCAGCAATCTTTCCTAGAGTCAAAGATTTATTAGTTAAGAAGTACCTTGAGGACATTGTCCACTTCAACTTCCTCCTTTATAATGAGAACTTAAAATTTCAAAAAAAGAAGTCATTTGTCCAAGATCACACTGGTAATATTCTGGAGAGCTAGAATTTGAACTCAATTCCTTAAACTCTTGAGTGGAAATCATTTCTTCCTTTCCATACTAGACTCCACAAACAGAATTTCCAGCTCTTTCCATCCATTTGTCAGAAACAAAACAGGACAATTATTTGAAATCAAATGCAAAACATTTCAGCAAGTACAAAATCTAACCCTAAAAAAACAAATCCCTCAGCATTAAGAGGAGGCAGAGTAAAAGAGTCATCAACATAGAGTGGGATGCATCCATTCAGTGTCTACCCACATGGAACCTACAACAACCTGAAACAAGTTTGAAACTTATGCTTATTGTTGATGCTGTTTGGGCCTCTGCAGAAGGTGGTATCTGTGCTTGTCCAAACCACACAGCAATGTAATGATAGTGTTTATGAGAGGAAACCCTATCATTAAAATTTCAGTGGCACTGGGATTATAAACTCCTATTTTCACTTATTCATGAGTATCTAAACAAGTCTCCTTCTGGACTAAAATTCTATCTGAGGATAGATTTTGTTTGTAACAAAAAGATAAAGCTCTTCAATCCTAAGTGTTACATAATGAAAGAGATTTATTGATTGGATAAATGAATTCTATAAATATGATATAAATATGTGTATTCCTACTTCTCACATGTAAATAGATCCTATTATAATTAATAAGAGAAAAATTCATATTAAAAGCATTATCGAATTATTAGCTTTTAGACATATTGTATTTTATCAACCAAAAGTTACTAATTATACAATTAGTGTCATATACGACTCATGAAATTTTTTTAACTTAAAAAAGGAAATCTTGCACCAAAAGACTGTCTGCCCTTTTATCCAGTCATAGCACTGCTGGGTTTGTACCCCAAAGAGATAATAAGGAAAAAGACTTGTACAAGAATATTCATAGCTGAACTCTTTGTGGTGGCAAAAAATTGGAAAATGAGGGGATGCCCTTCAATTGGGGAATGGCTGAACAAATTGTGGTATATGTTGGTGATGGAATACTATTGTGCTCAAAGGAATAATGAAGTGGAAGAATTCCATGGAGACTGGAACAGCCTCCAGGAAGTGATGCAGAGCGAAAGGAGCAGAACCAGGAAAACATTGTACACAGAGACTGATACACTGTGGCACAATCGAATGTAATGGACTTCTCAGTTAGTGGCGGTGCAGTGATACTGAACAATGTGAAGGGATTTATGAGAAAAACCACTATCCATATCCAGAGGAAACACCATGGCAGTAAAAGCACCGAAGAAAAACAACTGCTTGAATACATGGGTCGAAGGGTTATCGTTGGGGATGTAGACTCTAAATTAAAATCCTAGTGCAAAAAACATCATTGAAATAGGTTCTGATCAAGGACACAAGTAATACCCAATGAAATTGCATGTTGGCTGTGGGAAGGGTGAGTGGAGGGGAGGGAGGGAAATAATGTGATTATTGTAACCAAGGAATAATGTTCTAATATGACTAAATAAATTAATTTTTTTAAAAAGGAAATCTTATTGTTATATATGTAGAGAAACTCGGAGGCGGAGTCAAGATGGCAGCTTAGAAGCAGCAAAAGTTCAGACCTCTGAAAACCCTTTCTTACTAATCACGAACTTAATGCTCCTAAGGGACTGAAATTCAAACTTAACAACAGGACAGAGGTGGGGAACCCTCCTTCTGGACTCAATTCAAAAGGTACACCACCAAAAAAAAGTGGAATCTGAGAACACTCGGGTCTAAGGGGAAGGCAGAAGTAAGGTCCCAGGGCCCCTCCCCCCCAACCCAGAGTGCATAGCCCCCAGCAGCAGCGGGAACCTCTGGGTGGGCAAAGGTGCTGGTCTGAAGGGTGTATGTTGAGAGTAACTGGGCCAGGCTCAGAGCATCCAACACAGGCAGCAGGGAAGCAGACAGAGAGAGACCCAAGAGCCTGCAGCCCCATGGCTGGGTCCCTCTATCTGGCTCCAGTCTCACCAGAGGTTTTTGCCTCAGGGCACATCCAGACCAACCCAGTTGAACATAATCCCATCAGGAGTGCTCAGAGCTCAGGGAGGCCAGAACCCCTACCCCCTATAGTGCAGGGCCTCCCTCAAGGATAGGAACCTCTGGGATGACAAAGACACTGGTGAACCTTGAGGACAGTGCTGTGCCAGTCTCAGAGTGTGGAACACAGGCAGTGAAGAAGCAGCTGGAGAATTAGAGAGAGCCTGGGTGGCTGAGATCTTCCATTTGGCTCTAGCCTTCCAGGAGTCTTTAACCTCAGAACACATACAACCCAATCCAGTTGAACTTAATCTGATAAAAAACCTCCAGAGGACAGGGAAGCCAACATTCCTCCCCCAGAGACTGTACCAAGAGATCTGTCAAAGCTCCAAGAGGGGAGACTGACAGCCCCAAAACCAAAAAAAAATGAAAGAAGAAAGAGCACAGACAGATACGGGAAGCAAAGAAGGGGTAAAGATGAGCAAACAACAGAAAAAGAAGAAAGAAATTATAATAGATAGCTTCTGTACAGGTAACAAGTAAAGAGCGAACAAAACAAAGGGGGAGGGATCAGAAAAGGAAAAATCAGAAATCCCAGCAAATTGGATACAGGCTTTGGAAGAACTCAAAATGCAATTCAAAACACAATTAAGAGAGGCTAAAGACAATTGGGAAAAGAACTTAAAAACTACAATAAATCATCTGGAAACAGAAAATAGTGTCTTGAAAGCCAATATCAACCAGCTAGAAAATGAGGCAAAGGAGATGAAAGATGAGGTGAAGAAGATGAAAGATAAGAAAAAGGAGATGAAAGACGAGGTAAAGAGGATGAAAGATGACCTCCAAAGAAAATCAGACCAGAAAGAAAAGGATGACCAAAAAGCCAATGATGAAATCCAGTCTTTAAGAACCAGAATACAACAACTAGAATTAAGTGACCTCACAAGGCAGCAAAACACTATAAAACAAAACCAAAAGAATGAAAAAAATGAGGAAAATATGAAGCATCTCATTCACAAAACAGAGGATTAAGAAAATCATTCAAGGAGAGACAATTTAAGAATCATTGATCAACCAGAAGACCATGACAAAAGAAAAAGCCTGGACATGATACTACATGAAATTGTTAAAGAAAACTGCCCCGATATCCTAGAACAAGAGGGGAAAATGGAGATTGAAAGAATCCACAGATAACCTCTTGTACTTAATCCCCAACTGACAACACCCAGGAATGTTATAGCCAAATTCAAGAACTATCAGACCAAAGAAAAGATATTACAAGCTGCCAAGAAGAAGTCATTCAGATACCATGGAACCACAGTGAGGATAACACAGGATCTGGCTGCATCCACACTGAAAAACCAAAAGGCATGGAATATGATATTCCAGAAAGCAAGGGAACTAGGTCTACAACCAAGAATCAACTAACCAGCAAAACTGACTATATTCTTACAAGGGAAAGTATGGCTATTCAACACAATAGAAGAATTCCAAGAATTTGTAAAGAAAAGACCAGACCTGAACAGAAAATTTGATGTCCAAGCACAGAACTCAAGAGAATTATCATTAAATCATCATTAAAAAGAGGGAAAAATCAAAACAAAACAAAACAAAAATTTTTAAGAGACTCAATAAGCTAAAATGATATGTATCCCTATAAGAAAAGAGGTCAGTGGTACTCTTAAAAACTGTTGTTATTACCTGGGCAGCAAAAATAAGTACACTTAGAGGGAACAGTGACAAACTGTATAGGATAAAAGGACAAGACATAAATAGGTATATAGATATATGCATGCATAAATACATACACATTTGTATGTATATATATATATATATATATAATAGAGAGAGAGCTTAAAAATAGGTTAATATTAAAAGAAATGGGAAAAGAAACAAATGGGGGTAAATTTATATGTCACAAAGAAGCTCATGGTGGAAGGGGCAAGAACATCAATAAACTGGAAGGGTAAAGAGGTCGGAGATGGGAAATACTCAACTCTTACATGCTTTTAAATTGACCCAAAGAGGGAAAAGCAATCAGATACATTGGGGCAAAGAATAGATTTGCACCCTAAAAAGGAATAGAAGGTTAACAAATGGACTGGTGGGGAGGGAAGCAGTACAAGGGAGGGAGTGGGCAGGGGGTTAATTTTAGAAAGACTACAGAGAAAATAAGGGGGAGGATAAGAAGGGAGGGGTATTATTAGAAGTAAAATAAGGGTGGAAACTAGGGGGACTGATTAAAAACAAACATTGTTGTAGAAGGAAATAATGAAAGAAGAAAAGGCAGGAACAGGCTTAGAAATCAAAATTGTAAAAATCACAAACTGGGTAATACACAGTTAATAATCATAAATCTGAATGTGAATGGAATGAACTCACCCATAAAATGCAATCAAATAGCAGAGTGGATTAGAATCCAAAACCCTACCATATGCTGCCTACAAGAAACACATATGAGGAAGGTAGATATGCAAAAGGTGAAAGTAAGAGGGTGGAGCCAAATCTATTGGGCATCAACTGATAAAAAGAAGGCAGGAGTAGCAATCATGATATCCAACAAAGCCGAAGAAAAATAAATCTAGTTAAAAGAGATAGCGAAGGTAATTACATCCTGATAAAAGGCAGTATAGACAATGAGGAAATATCTGTACTCAACATGTATGCATCAAATGGCATAGCATCCATATTTCTCAGATCACAATGCAATGATTAGTAAGGGAACATGGAGAGGTAAATCAAAAATTAATTGGAAATTAAGCAATACAATTCTCCAAAACCAGTTAGTTAAAGAACAAATCGTAGAAACAATTAAGAACTTCATTGAAGAAAGTGACAATGATGAGATATCCTTTCAAAACCTATGATGCAGCCAAAGCAGTACTCAGGGGGAAATTTATATCCTTGAGTTCATATATTAACAAATTAACAAGGGCAGAGGTCAATGAATTGGGCATGCAAATTAAAAAATTAGAAAGTGAGCAAATTAAAAATCCTCAGATGAAGACTAAATTAGAGATCTTAAAACTCAAAGGAGAAATTAATAAAATTGAAAGTCAAAGAACTATTGATTTAATAAATAAGACTAGAAACTGGTACTTTGAAAAAACAAATAAAAGAGACAAAGTACTAGTCAGTCTAATTAAAAAAAGGAAAGAAAAAAACCAAATTGACAATATCCAAGATGAAAAGGGAGACCTCACCTCTAATGAAGAGGAAATTAAGGCAATCATTAAAAACTACTATGCCCAGTTATATGGCAACAAATATGGCAATCTAGGTGATATGGATGAATACTTACAAAAATATAAATTGCCTAGACTAACAGAGGAAGAAATAAATTACCTAAACAACCCCATATCAGAAAAAAATATTGAATAAGCCATCAAAGAACTCCCTAAGAAAAAATCCCCAGGTCCAGATGGATTCACAAATGAATTCTATCAAACATTCAAAGAACAACTAATCCCAATATTAAACAAGCTATTTGACAGAATAAGTCAAGAAGGAGTTCTACTAAATTCATTTTATGACACAAAGATGGTACTGATCCCAAAGTCAGGCAGGTCCAAAACAGAGAAAGAAAACTATAGACCAATCTCCCTAATGAATATAGATGCAAAAATCTTAAATAGGATACTAGCAAAAAGACTCCAGCAAGTCATCACAAGGATTATCCACTATGACCAGGCAGGATTCATACCAGGAATGCAAGGATGGTTCAATATTAGGAAAACCATCCACATAATTGACCATATTAACAAGCAAACTGACAAAAATCACATGATTATCTCAATAGATGCAGAAAAAGCCTTTAATAAAATACAATACACATTCCTATTGAAAACACTAGAAAGTATAGGAATAGAAGGGTCTTTCCTAAAAATAATAAATAGTATCTATCTAAAACCATCAGCCAATATCATCTGCAATGGGGATAAACTAGGCACATTCCCAATAAGATCAGGAGTGCAACAAGGATGCCTGTTATTACTGCTATTATTTAACATTGTACTAGAAACACTAGCAGTAGCAATTAGAGAAGGAAAAGAAATTGAAGGTATTAAAATTGGCAATGAGGAGACCAAGCTATCACTCTTTGTGGATGATATGATGGTCTACTTAAAGAATCCTAGAGAATCAACCAAAGAGTTACTCGATATAATCAACAACTTTAGCAAAGTTGCAGGATACAAAATAAACCCGCATAAGTCATCAGCATTTCTACATATCTCCCTCTGAGATGACTTCCAATTTCTCCTGTATATATTTCACTAATACATAATTCTTTGCATGTTGTCTCCCTATCAGATTGTGATCTTCTTGAGATGCAGGATAGGTTTTACCTTTCATTGTATCCTCAGTGCTTAGCACAATTCTGGCACATTAGTTGAGTCCTTAAAAAACAGTAGTTGATGATTTGTTGATTTTTAAGTAAACAGGGCAGATTTCATGAAAGATGTGGAACTGGAACTAAAATAAAATTTCAGTTATGATAAAAGGACAGAAGAAATATTTTACAACATAGACTTCATATCAGTCAATAACTTTGCTATTATCAATCAATAAAACCTAAAATCAAGGCATAAGATGCTCTTTGGACAATCAAATGTTCATCCTCCACAATGAAAATCTAAGCAGAATATGTAGTAATCAGAAACTGGCCAATTGGTCTTTCCTGTCAGTTTTCCAGAGATTTTGGCAAGAAAAAAATAGATGTATTGGGATATATCTCAAATATTTTAATTGTGCAAGCACAGTTTATAGGGTGAAAGAATCTACCCCCAAAATGTTTTGATGACCTTATATATAACATCCAAATAAGGTAAAGATATTCACATTTCCGCCAAGGATTGTTGTTGTTATTGGCTTCATTGACATAAATATAGCAGTTAGGTAAAGGTAGTTTACCTATAGTAACACTGTCCCCTGCATTGGTTATGCCATGTTTGGAATGGGATATTCAGTTCTGAATGCTATTATTTTAAAAGGACATTGAGAAACTAGATTACAACCAGAGACCTTCACAATGAGAGGTCTAGAAATCATGTCATATGAGCTTATGAAAGAAAAATCCTTTCTATCAGAGACCCTCCTATTCTCTACTAGATAAATAAATGAGACTATGTGTAGAACACTTGAAAATATACTACTAAAATTTTCCAGCCAAATTAATCTTTCAAATCCTAGGTTCTCAAAATATTAGGTATAGTGCACCCAATAAAATGTGTGATATTTTTCCTTGGGGAAAAAATCAGACTAGACTTGTGATTAGTGAAGGGATCTCTTTATTCTTTTTATTGTCACTTTGTTTTCTGTGTTCAGGAGCTCTCGATAAATTTATTATATGACATTATAGTGTTCAAATTTTTTTGACTTGTCTGATGGGAGACCTGTTATCCTTGAGTAATCTTTAAGTTTCCTCTCCTCAATATCAATAGGTTTTGCTTGTATAGAGATCATGTTTTATTTTTAATGCTATGTTTTTTGTTCTCTTCTTCCATATTGTCTTTCACTTCTATGTTTTTAGTATTTTTGGTGAAATTTTCTACCATGTAATCAAGTATCTTGTATGTAGGGCAATAGATTTTGCTTCCATCATTTTTATTTCACTTTTGAATAATTTAAGTACTCTGCTATAGTTTAATGCTCTCTTAGGAATCCTGGCTCCTCTGCCTCATCAGGGCTTTAAGTTTTCTTCTTTCAGTAATCTTTAGTAATTTCTTTTTCCTTCATATTCCCTTCGATGTTACTTTCATAAAGGACTGCATCTGAAATCTGTCTCTGTCTCCTCTCATACTGGAAAATGCAGTGCTTACCAACCTCAGACTCTATTACAAGTGACTTCTGGAGGAACAGAATTGACTTAGCTGGAGAGTAGCCTTCCCTTTAAGCCCGGAGGAGATCTACACTTATGCTAGCCCTCTGCCCAGTTCTCTTTGTTCTTCAGATATTTCACTGAACCCTGATGTAGCTCAGTCCATTTTCATGGTGTCATGGCATCTAAAGCAAACTTTCTGTATTCTGCGTTGCCGGTTTGAGGAGGAGGGACAGAACTATTATTGCAAGCCCGTGGGGTGACTTGGATAGGCTTTCCAGAGTGTAGTAGCCAGAAAAAGGAGGAAGGGGTTCTGAGTGAGCACATTAAGAATTTGCTTCCTTTGCTTTTAGTTTATAAGTTGTCTCATTTGAGTTCTTGGGCTCAAATTTAGAAAGATTCAAAATTGCTTTATCTTTTGTACATGATTCCTATTTAGAGAGGTCTGAAAGTCTGTAAAGATTCAGGAAAATGATTAGTCCCCCAACTTGTTGGTCTTGTGCCCCCTAAAAATCCAGTAGAGGAAATTCCCCATAAAGGAGTATTGTGTGTGTGTGTGTGCGCATCCATGCATGTATAAGCATATAGGCATCCAATCTTTAAGTTGTAGTCTCTCTGAAATGGTTAGTTTGAGTCAAAGGCAAGATTTAAAACAAAGTCATAATATAGACCTAGAGATGAAAGCCCTTTAGAGGTTATCCAATCTAACCTCATTTTACAGATAAAGAAATAAGTTCACAGAAGTCGACTAGTCTAGAATCACAGGATTGGAATACTCTCTAGTTATAACACATCAAAAATATTTTTCTTCTGAATTCCATGATTTCAAAACATTGGCCATAATGTGCTTTAACAAATTGCATTTACTGATTTTTCTTTGAAAATAGAGGTTTGTGTGTAAACACCCATACACAATTTACCTGCACCCATTTTCCCATAGCTCCTTATGTTATCTGAAATTTTTAATCTTATGAAATTGTATTATTCTAAAATTCATAGCCATGAAGGAGAAAAAAGGCTCACAAAAAGGGATTTTTGTGTGAGAAGACCCAGAGATTATCAAAAGTACTACATAGTTTCTCAAATGAAATGTAACATACTCTCTTCCTATTCAACCGTGCATTGCAGCAGAGATCCAAGATATACTTAGTGATGGACTGACTCTAGTTGTCTTTCCCAATATGCATCACAATCAAGCAATATGCATTCTTGATACTCCTTTTTTTCTATGTGAATGACTAAGCCACTTATTTGTGACTGTATTTCACCGGGAGAACAACAGTAAACGGAGCATAAGTGACATAAAAAAAATCTTCAAAGGCATGTATAATTAGAAAATGAAACCAGTCAATTGTAAATGAACAACTGAAGGTTATACTGATATCTGTATAATACTTTTTAAAATAGAGAGGGTGATAGCATGGTCTATGATTGCTCTATGAAGATATTGTGAAAGACAAGATGATTCATTCAGAGTTTATGTAGAGACAGAGTATCCATTATGATGAGAATTATATTTAGCAAATATCCATCCATCTTCATGCCATATATCCAGATTCCACCTCCAACCTGGCTCTTGAGCTGTCACCCCGCAGACCCTGAGCTACTCGCTCTGAGACTTTGCTTTACATAGCCCAGATCCAGACCCCTTACACTATTCTCTGACCATCTTTATGCCATATGGTCATTCCCTGTCTCCCATACACATTTTCCTACTCTAGTGCTAGAAAAAGTAATCAAATCAGTATCACTACTGAAAAGGACAGGTCTGTTAGCCTTGGATTCCACTCACCAGATCAAAACACATCTCTTTGGCTACCAGTCCTGCATGTAGGTTGTCTTCCTCTATCAAAATGTATGTTCTTTGAGGACAGGAACTATCTAAGCTTTTTGTTGTTGTTGTTCATTTTTATCTCCAAAGCTTAGGACAATGTCTGGCACATTATAAACTAGTACTTTATTATTTTAATTCATTCATTCATTGGCCCAAACTCAAAAACAATAATACAAATTCATCAAATAATTTCTTGGAAAACTGTATTTCTAATAAAGAAATTCTGAAAACCTAATCAGTCATTAAACATAAAAAAGAGACTTAGGGGGCAGCTGGGTAGCTCAGTGGATTGAGAGCCAGGACTAGAGATGGGAGGTCCTAGGTTCAAATCTGACCTCAGACACTTCCCAGCTGTGTGACCCTGGGCAAGTCACTTGACCCCCATTGCCTAGCCCTTACCACTCTTCTGCCTTGGAGCCAATACACAGTATTGACTCCAAGACGGAAGGTAAGGGTTTAAAAAAAAAAGAGAGAGAGAGACTTAATTGATTTATACATCTGTTGTATGCCTATGGACTCTGGAATTCTGTGAGTCTTCACAATAGATGAAAATGTTTTGGTAAACTCCTTGATGTTCAAAAACATTTACTTTAACCTTAACAATTGCAGCAATCTTTTTTTAAGGTATTATCTAGTAATATAATCCCAACTATTAAAAAAAAAAAAAGCTTCAGAGGAGACCCTATAAACCAAAGACCACAGAGCTTATTTCTGTTCTTCTCAAGCTCACAGAATCTTTAATAAGAAGTAGACTCATTGAAAACATTAGCAAGTAAAGCTTATTAGAGGAAAGGTAATGTGATTTCTCTAAGGGGTAATCATGCCTCATTGATCAAGTATTCTTCGAAGGGATAAATAAGCATGTGGATAAGAGGGAATGAGAGGACCTAGTTCACCTAACATTTCAAATGTTTTGGCATAGATATAGAACTGAATTAATTAAATAACAGATAGTGATAAACAGACACTTGTTTATATTTAGTTAACAGTGGGTTCTCCCAGAGAACAGTGCTAGGACTGGCCTCATTTTGACATTCTTCAAATAATCTGTAAAACAAAGCAAAATATCTCTGTGTGCATAAGACAAATTCTTCTAAGTAGCTAAATGCCAAGTTAATGGGGATCCACTTCTGGAAAATCTCCCAAGATCAAATGAGTGGGCAGAAAAGTGTCAATGTAGGCATTCATGGAGAAAAATAAGGCAAATTTTGCCTTTAAAATAATGTTTTCTCTTTATATTTACTCTGTATATATTTATATATGTATTCATTGTCTTTCCCATTAAAATATAAGCTCTTTGTGAGATGGAAGTTAAAGGGAAGGAAACATGCTTTTATTAAGCCTCTGCTTTGTGCCAGATATTGTGCTAAGTACTTTACAAACATCATTTCATTTGTTGGAAGGGATTGTTTCATTCTCTAGACTTTGCTGAGCATATATTAAGTGCTTTATCAATTTTTTGACTGATTGATCAATTGATTGAATGGATTCCAGGCAACTGGTTATAGTCCAGTAAAGAATCAAGGTCAAGAGTCCTTCTAATTTCTTTCAAACTGTAAGCATATAATCCTTCTCCATGAGGTGATAGACATTTATATGTGAATCCATTAAAAGTAAATCATAGGTGAATGGTATTTAAAATTGTCATCTAATTGAATTTGCAAAGCTAAATCCATCCTGTATTTAACAACATTCATATCCATAACCTATCTGTATGAGATAAATCATAATAAAGATGAGAGAACACAAAGAACTTTTTTCTCCACAGTTTTACCTTGGGTTGGTCCTTCTGGCTTCTTAGCTTCTCTGGTCCCATCCCAGGCTCCCAAGAGAATATTCCCTGGACTGGCAGGGCTCTTAGCAAGTCGAGGTCAGACATGGCTTTTCCAAAAACTAAAGAGCTTGTGGGGGCTGGGGGGAGTGAGGTCTAGCTCAAGATCATTGAGTGACTCAGAGGCCACTGAATGACCAAAAGAACAAAGATACAAGGTAGAGACTGTACCTGAGGAAGAGAGTAATTAATGTTTTACTGGAATTTATGTAAAGGGGCATCATTTATGGAATGAGCTAGGGAGATAATAGGAGAAGAGCAACTAAAGGAGAAAGCTACCGTGAGTTTCTCCCAAAGACTACCTAACAAAAAGGGAATCAAATAGCCAAGCCTCCTTTGCTTTTCTGGCAAGGGTACACATGCCCTGAAATTTGTCGTATTTTGTGCAAGTTGTGCTTTAACCCAAGTATTAGAAGGCAGCACAGGAAGGATATTGTGATCCCTGAGCCCCATTTGATTTCAGATCATAAGCCTTAGAATAAAAAGAGACCTTGCTGATGATCTAATCCAAACCTGTCATTTTACAGATGAGTCAGAGATGTTAAATGACTTCCCCAAATAATAAATAGCAAAGTCATGACTCAAACCCAGGCCATCTGTTCCCACCTCTATTTTCCTTTCCACTTCATAGACTCTATCCATGCATATCAGGAGTTGCCCCTATATTGCTGAGCAGCAAATATAAGCAGTATGTTCAGACCTCCCCCAAGACACTGCCTACTGAGCTGGTTGCCTAGTGCCATATGAAGGAAACTAAGAGAGGTTTCCCAGAGTTAGCCAAGTCTAGGAATATTTCACATCTCATGGTCATGTGTATGTACTTTAGATGAAACTATAATAAAAGGCACTATTGGATGTAACTCACATTTGTGCTGCATTGAAAGTCTAGTCAAATACTAACGATCATTAGAAATGGTCATGAAATTAAAACACAGAGCATCTCTTAGTCTTGTTTGGTCTACACCTATAATATAGAGTGCAGTATTGGTCAGCACACCTCAAGAAAGACAATGATACCGAGGAATGTAGTAGGGGCATTCCCTAGAGTTTTCCATATGAAGGAAGATATATATATATATATATATATATCAGTATATAAAGATCCAAACTTCCTTCCAATGTTTAGTCTCTCTACCAATGCAGAGCTCAAACCCTCTCTATCTCATCAGTCTCAAGGTAACAAGCCTTTCCTAAAATGATGAGGTTTGCTCCTAAGTAGCAGACACATAATCACTCCCCAGGTCCATATTGGAAGGTTTTCCATCTGCTGCAGCTTGAACTCTATTGGCAAAAGGAATTTGAGAATTCAAGGTCCCTTCCATGCTATGTGAGGTATCATGGCACTAATAATAATAATAATAATAATAGATTGCATTGCTAGAGCACTCTCTGGTTTACAGAGCACCTAATACCTCTTATTCCATTTGATCCATACCACAACTGAGTAAGGAAGACACAACAAGTATTATCTCCATTGTACACATGAGGAAAGTAAAGCTCAGAATGGGGTAACATTTTTTCATCATTCCACAACTTTATCAGAGGCTGAATTTGAATTCAAGTATTTGCTGATAGTGCTCTTTCCATTCTGTTTCTATTGGAAGCAGGATAGTCTAAGGCAGAGTGAATAGACTAACAAGAATTAGGACTCCGTCTATAAGAACAAAGACTGAAAGAATTATCATCAAAATCTAATAAATCCTGAAGGGTATATAATTGTGTGACAAAGTGCCTGTTCACATCATCCCAGAATACTAAAACTAAAGAGCTGCTAAACATGTGTACTGCGCTGAATCATAGGGATATTACTCCATCACCCTTTGAATTTTTGGCATCTTTTGAATTTCTGCAGCTGTCTGCTTCAGTGATTTCTGGAGTAGGTAAGTAACAATGACATTCAGTCATGTTAAAAACCTGCTCTTCCTTTGTCTATTTACTAATGCCCAACACAATGGGGGTCTGCTTCAATGCTTGGAAGAGATCATTTTAGGAAAAAAGCAGAGCTCTACTTTATCCAGCCCATAGACAATTTAAGGAACTCGTTACTAAAAAAGCAATACAGGTTGGAAAAATAAACAGATTCAGAAAAGAGTTTGTTTCCATTAGTGGATGATAAAGCCACAGCTGAGATAGGCTGAGTAGATTCCTAAGCTTTTGAAGATGACTCAATACTCTCTCAAATGATGGCTTATAGCCAGTGACCCTGAGCTGGTTTGTAACCAGTATTCAGATCCAGTATCACTTTAGGGGCTGGGGAGTTACTATGAAGGTTATGCATAGTTAAGCATTTGAACTTTTAAAAGATTACTAAGAGGCAGCTAGCTAGCTCAAAGGATTGGGAGTCAGACCTTGAGATGGAAAGTCCTAGGTTCAAATATGATCTCAGATACTTCCTATGTGACCCCAGACAAGTCACTTAACCTCAATTGCCTATACTTTTCTGCCCTTGAATTAATATAAATTCTAATAGGGAAGGGGAGAGTTTTTTATTTTGTTGTTGTTGTTGTTTTTAAGAGAAAATGCGAGGCAAAACCTAGGAAATTTAAATGTATTGAGGAGAAATTCTTGCCTCTGTGGAAACAGACAAGATAAACCTCTTTGCAATCTTTTGCCCACTAGTTTGTGACTTTGAACAAGTCACTCCATTCTTCTGTGCCTCTGTTTCTCCACTTGTCAAATGAAGGTAATAATATTTGCATTTACATACTTAGCGGAACTGCTTTGAGGAAACTGTAGACTGTGAGGCACTGAACAAATTGTTATTACTATGTATAAGCCAAATAATCATTAGGAAAAAACTAGGCAAGAAAAATAAAAATCACATAAGTAGAGATTTTAAATTATTCCTTATTTCCAAAAGCAGATGAAATGATTTATCTGCAAGCAGATGAGAATTCATGCCTGCAATTTCTAAGCATCAATCAACTCTTGTTTCTGATTGCCTCTTTCAGACTAGCAACGTTCCGACATGAAATCTTCCTGTGTACATTTTAAAATTATTCTTAAGGATTTTCTAAGCATAGATGCCATTGTCATTACTATGTTGTTGTTTTTTTAACTCACCCACGCATACAGAAAAAAGTACAACTAAGTCATTAATATTTTGCTGATGCAAAGTCAGCATTTCTTTTAGCTTATTAGATAGGAATCTTGACTTAGCCTTAAATCATGGCTTAATTGGGGAGAGAGGGAGAACTGGATCAGATAAGTTGTTTATGAGCTGGTATAGGTAAAGAAGTAAGATAAAGAATTACTCCTTCAGCTGGTATAGAGGTACAGGTATAAAAGCAGTTTTTTAAAAAAAATTTATCATGAATGTTTAAACTATAACATGGACATTTCAATTTTCAGAGAACAGCAGAGATGATTATATATTAAACTGGGAGTTTCAGTTACATAGTTTCTATTTTAATTGAATACATTTGATATGGTCTTATCATAACTAACCTATTTGATTACTTATAGTCTGGAACTTTCATAAATGTTCTTTTCCTTCTTTTACTGTAGCATCACTAGTACTACCCACCAGTTCCTCACCCCAGCCCCATCACCACTTTTTTTTTAACAAATATTTTAACAAATAAGGATAGTGAAGCAAAAGATTCAACACATGAGCTCTGTATGTATGGATCATTCTCTACCTCTAGTTTATCACCACTTTGCCAAGTTCATCATCATCACACTGTTCTTGAGCCAAATTGCTAGTTCTATTGATCAGAGTTCTGAAATCATTCAAAGATGTTTTCTTTATATTATTATGGTCATTGGAGAAATTGTTTTCCTAGTTCTGCTCCCTTTGAATTCTGCCATTCATTCAAGTCTTCCCAAGTCTCTCTGATTCTATATTTTTCATACTTCCAAGTTTACAATAATATTCTCTTATATTTATATACCATTATTTGTTTCCCAATTGATTGGCAAGCTAGACTAAGTTTTTACATGTTATATATGAACAGAGATTAATTTATAATAATTACGAGTATTATCCACTGTAAATTTCTATTTTTTAAACAGCCTTATAATTAACCCAAAACCTAAATATTAAATTCATGCTCACTCATATTTGCTATTTCCTGAAAAATATTCATATCCACAGTATACTTTTCCACTGCCATCAAAGTGATACTAATTTGTAATTCTGTAATTCTTTGGAAACTGTAGTGTTTCATGACTCACAACCTTTTACCACCAGTAGAATCTTGCTATTTAAAAGATCACATCTGACCCAGGAGAAAGCTCAGAATCATTAAAGGAATTAGTCATTTCCCCAAAGGCACTTTGTACAATTCTTCCTATCTAATTTTGAGTACAATTCAAGGTTTCTTTTCAGAAAAGACTGTAACACAAACAAATAAGCAATTAGGAATCAAAGTGAAGGAGGATATCAAAGAAACAGATGAATAAGAAAGAGATAAGTGGCTGACTCCCTGTTGTCAAAAGAAATCAAGGAAAGTTTCCAACACATATTGGGCATACACGGACATATTTCCACATTATGAGAAGACAATAAGGAAAGCCATGCAAAATAGACAGATTTGGATGGGCTATTTTCTGTAGTATAGCAGGCAACATCCATGCCAGTACAATCATAGATTCATTTAGCTATTAACTCAGAAAATGTTTATCTGTATAACTTTGAGAACATAAGAATATCATTACCAGTTGGAAATATTTGATTTATAGCTTCATCACTGCTGATATCAAGCCAATAAAAAGAGAAAATTTCTCCGTATCTTCACAGTCATAAGCAGCATTGTAGGCAATGGATGTTTACTAATTAATTGACATCCAGGTGTCAAATTCTACATGTGGCAAAGTTATATGTTAAGTATAGCTAGCGAGGGAGTTTGAATTTCACAACTGTTTAATTCAAGGAATTTTTATTAAGTACTTTTTCATTGCAAGATGCTTGAGTAGGTGCTATGATACAAAAGTTAAAGACAACATTGAGTCTGATTTTTAGGAGGTGACAGCTCACAAGAAGAATCTAACATGTATACTAATCAGTGTGATGCACAGATAACAGGGGCAAAGGAGAGCTAGGAAAGAACTTTGAGAAATATGAAGAAAAGAGCTTTCACTTAGGGGAGATTATGGAAGAGGTAGCATCTAAGAAAGAACTTAAATTTAAGAGACTTAAAATGGAGTACAGAGAGTGAGGGAGTCTTTTCCCAAAATGAGCAAGAAATTAGAAGAGAAGAAGATGAAATTAGATATTGAAGCAAAGTCCAATTTAGCTAGAAAAATAAAGTAGGCATAAGGGAATAATATGTGATAAGTTTAAATGGATAAATTGAAGCAAGATAATGAAAGCCTAGAATACCAGAGCCAAGTATTTAAACTATAATCAATAAACTGGCAGAAACTGAAAGTTTTTAGAAAGAGGGGTAACTATTAATAGAGATACAGATGAATCTAAATACCCAATACTAGAAAAATTATGAGCACATGTACCAATGACAGTGAGTCAGTATTACCTTGGTATCTAGAAATCACATATTTATGACACTAAAAAATTACACAAACATATGCCATTAATTTTTTAGTAAAAAAAAAAAGCAGAAATATTTTCCAGTTAATTCTCAGAAATGTTCAACTGGCCTAAGTGTCAATACTTCTGATGCATTTAGTGGTCATTATTGTTATGAATATATCACTTTTTGCTTGCCATCTCTGGTATTATCTTGCAACCTTGAGAGAACTTTAATTAAGGATAAGAATGAAAAATCAAATATTAAACACCCTTTAACATCAAGGAATATAAATACAAATATATAAATGCAATCTTCCCCAGTGACCTAGATTAGGCAAATGTTCACAATATAAATTTACCTACTTGATTAACACTTTGGTGGGTCATTTTGTGAGGTATGGGGCATTGCAGCAAACTTCCCCTATGGATAGTCATGAGATTTCAGTTACATTTAGTCACTGGTAAATTCATTAGGTAACTAGGTGCTACAGGAGATAGAGCACTGTGCTTGGAATCAGAAAAATAATGATTTTCATGAGTTCAAATTTAGCTTCCTACATTTACTAGCTGTGTGACCCTGGGCAAGTCACTTAACTGCTTGTCTCAGTTCCTCATCTGTAAAAATGACCTGGAGAAGGAAATGGCAAACCACTCCACTATTTCCAGCAAGAAAACTCTAAATGTAGTCACAAAGAGTCAGACATGACTGAAACAACTGAACAACAAAATTCATTAGACCAGGAAAAGAGACCCAGCACATCTATTTTTGATGAAGAAAGCTTCACATTATGAAAAAACAATGGCATTATCCTTGCCAGTGAGTTTAAAAATTAGAAAAGAACTCTAGCCTAGACTCAATCACTATTTTTGAAGGCCAAACACCTGGAACTTGTAGTACTTTTATTGTGCAGGAAGCCAAAAAAACTTGAATACTGCAAAAAAAAATATGACCTATATGGAGCTTGATATTTAGTTCTTCATTTTTTCTATTTTTTTTTTTCAAAAAATCCTCCTTAGGGGAAAACACACACATTATGATGAAGGAATATTAATTTCACACTTGGTAAAACTTGGCATCTTAAAGCAATTTGTGCAATACTACAGTAACAACAAAGTTGCCTCATCCCTATTTCTCCAAAACAGTCCCTCCACTCCCACTCAATTGTGTCCTACTTTCTCATTCTCCTAGTTTTTAAAGTGTCTTATATTGAGAAGTTTGGCTTCTGCTCTTCTACAGCCTGAACCTTTTTGAGGAAAGTGATGTGAAGCAGCTGTGATTGCTGCTTGGAAGGATTTGGAGGGTAATTCAGTGACTCCCTTTCCTGCAGCCAGTTAAGGGCAGAAGACTCTGAAATAAGTTGTCTTTGATCGTTTGTCATTGCTCTATAAAGACGTTCCCTCAACTTGGAAATATTCAGTCATTGGATTTCCATCTGCTTTTGCCTTACACTGTTAGAATAATAACCCCTAAATAATTCAGGGGAAGAATACCAGACTAAGCTGATTCTGATTGGAGCACTAAGAGAAGTTATTATAAGACAATATAGGCTAATTTTAAAGAGTTTAGGACCCCAGCTCCTACTCTAGGTCGATGCTAATCCTTCTTGTTGCTAGTCCTCCCCACCAACCTTACCACCCCTAGAAATTTTTTTCTGATTACTTATCTGTATACAAGTTGTTTCTCTCCAATTGAATATAAACTCCTTGAGAGTCCACGTATTTCTTTTGTTTTTCTCTTTCCAGCCATCTTTAGGCTGGAGCCAGATCAAACCAGCTCAGCTCTAGAGAGCCTATTGTTAAATTTTTCAAGATGACCTTTCATATCTCAGAGATTGGTAAAAACTATAATTCAGGACTTGAATTACTATTTTGTTTATTTATTCTGAACTTAAGAAAGTAACAGAAAAGGTTAATGATGCAGATTAAACTTTAAAATGTCATACTGATTTTTTTTCTTAAAAGCCCATTCTTAAAACATTTATAAGCACATCCCTATTTCTATCCCTAGAACCTAGTACAGTGGCTGGGCAATACTAAATGCTTTAAAAATGCTTGCTCAGGGGGCAGCTGGATGGTTCAATGGATTGAGTCAGATCCAGAGACAGGAGGTCCTCGGTTCAAATCTGGCCTCAGACAATTCCCAGTTGTGTGACCCTGGGCAAGTCACTTGACCCCCATTGCCTAGCCCTTACCACAGTATTGACTCCAAGATGGAAGGTAAGGGTTTAAAAAAAGTGCTCAGTGAATAAACCTGCCAGAATATCACATACTAAAGCATAGACTGTCAACCCAACACAAGATTCCCACACAAACCATATTCTTTCTTTAAACAACTACAATTAGAATATGGGATTTGGGAGATGATGAACTGGGTAGTAGCAGCACTCCTTACAATGTCATCACATTGGATTTGCTTAAGACCTAAAAGAGGATTAGCTACATGTATAGAGGACAAATTCTAAGCTGATTTTCAATTTATTCAAACCCTCAAGGTTAAAAATCACTGGGCCCTCAGTCTCCAAAGACAATTAAGAAGGAGGATCCCATGGACAGGTTATGCCTGCACTTATCTTTCAAGAAAGACATATTCTCATTACTCCTTTAAATCCCCTTTAATTAGGGATGATGCTATTCTGTTCACAATTATTTGGCGTTCTTAATTAGCAGAAGAGTAGACATTCTTGCATGAGGAAGAAGTCCTTGAAATTTAACCAAGATGTACATATCTTGACTTTTTTTAAGCCCTTACTTTCCATCTTAGAATCAATACTGTGTATTGGCTCCAAGGCAGAAGAGTGGTAAGGGCTAGGCAATGGGGGTCAAGTGACTTGCCCAGGGTCACACAGCTGGGAATTGCCTGTGGGTCAAACTTGAACCCAATTCTTCCCATCCCTAAACCCAGGTCTCAATCCATTGAGCCAACTAGCTACCCTCTATAGCTCAGCTTTTATATATTCTTTAGCTGAGGCAGAGATGGAAGAAAGGGTTGAGAAGGGCTGGTTTCCCCAGCTGTTATTGATGTTATTAACTGCCACCAACATAGATAACAATCTCATGCTATAAAAATCAAAGATTTCAAGGTAAATGTCATGTCTGAAATGACTGAGCAGGTAATGGAAACCTTGGAGAAATCCAAATTGTACTTTGGAGACAATGCTTAGAGTAGAAAAAATCTATAACTTTTTTGTTTTATGAAACTCAATTTTGTTGGATTACAAAAGCCTAAAGATTTTAAAAATCAATGGTTTGTACTTACCAAATTACCAGATATGATTAAACAACTATGGAGTGCATTTGTAATCTTGAGGTAAGGATATTTGATTTGAAATATCTGACTTGCCTGACAGTTGCCCACACCTTCCATTTATAAACTTAAGGATAAATTTGACTAGCAGGTGCAGAGAGGTCAAAATGGCAGATGCTATCAATGCTTCTAAAAATTGATAAGAAGATTCATTTATGCCGTTGTTTATTTCATATATGTATATATACATATATATATGACATGTACAAGATGAGAAAGATTTTGCTCCTCTTTTTACCCAAGACTGATCCAAATAATCTGACATATCTCCTAGATCCAGAGAAAATTAATCAGCCTGAGGGCATTGTTTGTACTCTATTACTCCTAATGTTATTGTGACATAAAAAATACTATACATCTGAGCTTTCTGACAGCACAGTCTGGGGGAAAAATAAACAAGAAATAGAATGATCCTTAGAATAAGCAAGGAGGAAAAAGAATACATGGATAAGATAGTATGCCTACAGGATAAACCCTTAAATATGAGTCTCTGGAGTACACTATTTCTTTCTCAGTTGTGCTTAGCAATTGTCAGACCATATATAGACTGAGGCAAGAAAAACAAAATTCATAGATTAAGACCAAAAAACCACACCGAGACTGGAAAGACACCTAGACTGAGAGTCAAGAACCTTGGATCCAAGTTCTAGTTCTACTACCTACTGGTAGTGCTATTTTTTTTCAACAGTTTATCTGAGCTACAGTTTTTTCATCTGTAAAATGACCTCTTACATTCCTTCTATGATTTTTAAGGTAAGGAATAGTTTTAACATATTTAATTTAATAATCACATTATTAATATAGAAATATACAATGCATCATTTATGTTATATGTAATTATGACAATAAAAATAATGAAAGTACCCTAATAATATTTGTTAGTAATAATGCCAACAAATATTAGTATTATTATAGTTCATTTTATTCATTATCCCACATTCTCCCACTCTCTCCAAGATTTCTAGATCATTCAGTGGCTTCCAAGCAAAGAAAAAAATTTGAGCATACCTCCGGAAAAATATTTATTTTCAAAATACATACATGTAATATTTTACTAATGTATTATGTGTGTTATATGGTATATAAAATAGAAATTCATAAAGAATTAAAGATGAAATTAATATTTTAAATATTTTATATAGATAGATATTTTAACAAGAGTATTTTGATTGAATGTTTCATTATTTTTTAATCTTCATTTAACATTTCACAACAGAGATTCAAAGTTGTTTTGGGTTGGAACTTAAATTACATTTATTTAGCATGAGGAAGGATGGGATGAACTTGGAGTCACAGATCCTAGATTCTAAAACCAACTCCACTTCTTACTATCGCCTTAATAGTAAGTCAGTCCTTTGTGATATCATTGCACCCCTATCAGACCAGGTAAAATGATAAAAGGGCAAAATAACAAGGGATTTGAGGGGATATGGAAAAATGGGTATACTAATACACTATTGGTGGAATTTTAAATTGATTCAAACACTTTGAAAGTAATTGGAATTATACCCAAAGAGTTATAAAATTGTGTATACTTTTTGACCCAGCAACACTACTATTAGGTTTCTTTCCTATGACGATCAGGAAAAAAAAAAGAAAAGAACTTACATGTTCTAAAATATTTATAACAGCTCTCTTTGTGGTAGCATAGATCTGAAAACTGAAGAGTTGTTCATTGGTTGAGGAATGGCCAAACAAATTGTGGTATATAATTGTGATGGAATACTACTGCACCATGAGAAATAATGAACAGGTTAATTTTTTAAATATGGAAATACCTACATGAAATTATAAAAAGTGAAAGGAACAGAACCAAGAGACTACTATATACAGCAACAGAAATGTTGTTTGAAAAATGACATGTATATCCATCTCCAGAAAAAGAACTGATAAAGAGAAATAAGCAAGACATAGTTTTATTATCTTTTTCTCAAATAATGTATTCTCTAATAGGGAGAGGGGAGAAAAGAAGGGAGTTAACTGGCTATTTTAATGTTATTAACGAAAAAATCAACTTAAATTTTTTTAAGTCATTATTCATCTCTAAACCTCTGCTTCTTCATCTGTAAAATAATTTGATCCCACTATGACTTCTAAGAGTCCACTCTCAGCTCTAGAAGTATGATCCTTTGTTGATTCTAACATAATGAAACTACGATATTGTTCAGAGATGGACAAAAAGAGAGCAACTTGGAATTTTGGGTGAATTCCTTCCCATTTTGAATTATTATAGGACTAACATTTGCTAATATAGCATAGTATAATGAGAAAAATAAATTAATTTCCTAAATCTCACATTACAAATAAAATCCCAACTTCTCAATATCCCTCTTACTAGTGTATCCCTTTGGTAATACACAAAGGAATAAAGAACTCATCTATCAAGTGCATGGAAGATCGGTGTCTACCCCAATAACTTTACAAGACCTTTAAACTGGGAAAATAACACTTTTTGGTGTTCTTGGAAATATTGATTTTTTTGTAAATGTTCAAGCAGTAATTCGTTATTCCTCTGTGAACTTATCTGATAAGGTTCAAAAACACTTATCAGATGAAGGGTTATTGAAAGAAATAACTGAAGGAATACATTGTAAATCTTCTTAAATCTGATAACAGTATCATCCAATACAGTCACAGAATAGAGAGCCTGAAGTAGTCTTTGTCTTTTAGGGAAATGGAAAGTACATTCATTAAAGTTGAAATAGCTGATTACCAATCCCCAGTCTTTAACACTTCTAGAAGTCTTCTAGCCTCTCTAAGCATCATTTTTTTCATCAGCATAAGACTTACTAACGCCTGCCCTACCAACTTTCCAGAATTTTTGTGAGAACTAATGCATGTGAAGGCATTAGCCAATCCATCAGATGATATATAAATATAAGGCGGTGTTCATGATACCGGAAGAAATTTACTTATCAAAGCCGCCAAGCAGGCAATTAAACTAACAGGAAATTTTTGGTAAAAAAAAGGGAGGGAAGAAGAAACTTGACATGGAGCCTTACCAAGAGGAAGCTGTATTCAAAATCTTATAAGCATATTCAGTTCTGCTGCAATTATTAAAAGAGTGATAAATACTAGCATGTGTCTGGACCTATTCCCAAGGCTTATTCAAAGAATTCATAGAAGTAACTGGCATTTGGTTTGGGAAATTTTTGAAGAGTGTGCTTGGAGAATTCTACAGATGAGACGACAATAAATTTCCAGCAATGAAATAGAAACCCCTTATTTAGAAAAAAGCAAAGAATGAAGTGATGAAGTCATCAAATATGGTGCAGACAGCATAGCATCCAGTAGATTATACACAAACCTAGGGGAAGCATCTTCTTGGTGGGCTCTAGATTACTAGAGCCAGTTGTATTCTCAAAAATCATTGTCATAATAGCTAACTCTTCTACAGCTTTAAGGTTTACAAAGCATTTTACATAATATGTCATTTGATTCTCACAATGGCCCCATAAGGTAATAGCTATCTGAGTCAGGATTTGAACTCAGGACTTCCTGACTCCAATTCTAGAACTCTATTCATTATAGTACTTGTTTGTTTCAGTCTGATTGACTGACAGCAGCAAATGACAACTTGGAAATGACAGTTGCCATCAAAAAAGTCACAACTGGTTCCAAAAATTAATGCTTTCTTTTGACCTCATTGATGTGAATAAGCTTTAGCCAACTGGCTAAAAAAAGGCTTCTCCTTTCATAAAGACCTACAGAGATATGGACCACAGGGTGGACTATGGGTAATGGGGATGTAGGGGATTGGAAAGAATATATGACATTGGAAAAAAAAAGAAAGAAAGGAAAATCCATAGTCTACTTAGTCTCCAATGTTCTGAAAAGAAATTTCCCTAGATATCTCATATCCTTTTCAATACTATTAACAAGCTCTCAGTAATTATAAAATGAAATTTGTTTCCCCTGAAAGATAAATAAAGAAGGTCAAATATCACTACTCAAGAGATCCCTGCTTCTTCTCATGTTTGCCTATAAAGGCAAGTTGATTTACTTTAGGGTCTGTTGAGGTTAAAAGATTCATTGAAAGGAAGTTGTAATTTAAATAGCAATTGTTAAGGACAGATTGAAATGCAGTGTGTATATTTGGAAAATGAGAATGAAAAATAACAACACTAATTGGACTGACCCTCCTGCCTTGAGAAAGTTAAGATATATGTTTGACAGGTAATTAATATAATATTCTAAAATGGGAGTGAAATCAACGGAGAAATGATATAGAATACCAATGACAGAAGAGCTTATGTTTCTCTTGCTTCATTTGTTGTTATCTTCTATAGAAGATCATCCGGTAATAAAACTGACCTCAGTGAAAATTCAGGGGTTTCAGGAAAAAGGGGGGACTTGTTAGATATAATGTTCTTGTTATATATGTTTCTCTTGCTTCCTTTGTTATCTTCTACAGAAGATCATCCAGTAATAAAACTGACCTCAGTGAAAATTCAGGGGTTTCAGGAAAAAGGGGGGACTTGTTAGATATAATGTTCTTGTTATAATTTATTATATATACTATATAAATACATTATATCCTTCCATTATCATCTTATTCCAATACTTTATCTTGGAGTGGTGGTGATTGTGGATTTTCCAAGGCTATAAGAATGGAGCTCAAACTCAGAGAGGTGCCGCTAGACTAAAAAATTTTGAATTTAGGCCTAGGGACACACTGTGTAAATCTATCAAGTGAGAACTAACCTGAATAAATTCAGAGATATTCATAAAGAAAGAGATAACCACTAGGTGGTTGTTGTTTGTTTTTTTGATAAATACAAAACCTGGAGGACTGAGTGCAAAAAAAGGTATATTATAAGTCAGATTCTCTACCAATATCTGAAAGGGATGGTAATTTATAATTAAATCAGATAATACACAGAAGGCATCTAGGTCGGACTGTGGATATAGCACTAAACTTGAAATCAGGAAGACTCACGTTCATTAGTTCAAATCCAGCCTCAGACACAAACTTTGACTCTTTTTGCCCCAATTTCTTCATCTATAAAATGAGCTGGTGAAAGAAATGGCAAACTACTCCAATATCTTTACCCAAAAAGCCCCAAAAGGGGCCATGCGGAGTCAGCTACAACTGAACAATGATATACAGGATACACTTTTCAAGGGTTGATGTACTATGTAAAAACTAGCTATTTTATTGAGAGAAGAA